>NC_135640.1:29914534-30216265 GCF_053574225.1 Canis aureus | reverse complement strand
ACTATCCTCATTTTTAATTTTTAAATTTTTATTTTACATAGAGTTCACATGCATGTGTGAGTGGGGGTTGGGGAGGGTCAGAGGGAGAGGGAGAGAAAGAATCTTAAGCAGGCTCCATGTGGAGCCCAAGCAGGGCTTGATCTCATGACCCTAAGATAATGACCTGAGCTGAAATCAGTAACAGGATACTTAACCGACAAAGGTACAGACGCCCCATCTTCATTTTTAAAAAAACAATTATTGTCCACTCTTTCACTATAAACTATGGATCTCATCGAATTTCTACTCTACATTATCCTTGTTCTCACTTCTACCTTTACCAAAATAGTACTCTCAACCATACAGCTGTACAGTCGTGGCTTTGCTACAGCCTTAAATCCCTCACCTCACTTTACCAGTGGTATCATTCTAGGGGTATTGGTCTAGAGAATTATAGTCTTGTTGAATTGTCTTTTATTAAATATATAATTTTAAGTCTCAAGTAGCATTCAGTCATGCCCAGAAATTGTACATTTTCCTACTAAATTCACTTTGCCACTAAGAGAACTATTGCATTCTTCATTCATTTTTAAAATTTCTGACACAATCTGCTTTACTCTTCATCCAATTTATGAATTGTTTCCAATTCCACTGAAAAAACAAGAATAGGGAGTTAAATATCTACCAACCATCACTTTTTTTTTAATTTCCTATTGCTGCTAAAGCAGATAACCACAAACTTAGTGTTCAAAACAACCCAAATTATGATCTTGTAGTTTCTGCAAGTCAGAAACCCAGACACAAAATGGCACATGTGACTGTTTAGTCTGACAATGCAATAATGAATTTGTTGACAGGCTGCATTCATTTCTGGAGTTTCTGGGGATGAATTTGCTTGCAAGTTCCATCTAGTTGTGGTGGAATTCAGCTCCTGTGGTTGCAGGAGTGTGGTCCCATTTCCTTTTACAGCCTCTAGAAGCCATTAATCTTCCAGGGCTTATAGACCCTGTCCTTCCATTTTCAAAAGCAGTAATGGCAGGTCAAGTCATCCTTACAGGTCAAATATTTGAAGTCCAGTTCTGCCTCATCTCTCTGCCTCTCTCTCCTGACATATCTAACTTCTCTGCTTTTCTCTGCTGCTCTTAAAAGCTCATGTGATGATACTGGGCTCAACTGATTCAGGAATAATCTCCCTATTCTAAGGTCAGCTGATAAATAACTAATTACATCTGCAAAGCCACTCAGAGTGAAACAGATTCATCTGCAATTAAATAACCAGGAGACAGAAAAATTGATCAGATGTCTTCAGAATTCTGCTAAGCACAATCATTCCTTAGCAAACATACAGTCTACCTTTTGCATATTACAGTGCATAAAGAGCCCTTGTTCTGGGCAGCCCTGGTGGCGCAGCGGTTTAGCGCTGCCTGCAGCCCAGGGTGTGATCCTGGAGACCCTGGATCGAGTCCCACATCAGGCTCTCTCTGTATGATGCCTGCTACTCCTCTGCCTCTCTCTCTCTCTGTCTCTATGAATAAATAAATAAAATCTTAAAAAAAAAAAAAGAGCCCTTGTTCGGTCTAAAAGCCATTATTCCACATGTGCCCTGGAAGCCACCCCCTTTCCCCCAGTCAGGTCTCTCTCTCAGTCAGGACACACTTCTGTGTCCACCTCAGATCTCTTTATCTTTTCACATTCTGTTTCTAATCAGGCTTCCCCTCAAATACAATGCTAAAGGCATTCAACAAATTTAAACCCCAAACCAAGATGATATCCTTTATTCCTCCTTTTCTTATACCTATCATCTATGTCCTATCTACCAACACACCCTTATGCAGTCAACTACCAATTCTTGTGTGAATTACTACAATGATTTGGGGCTCCAAGCTTTCATTTTTGAGCTCTCACAATTCACAAACCAGAAGGTAGCAAGTTGTCACTTAGATCACCCCTTTCTCTTAAACATCTTCCATAGATTTCCATTATACCTGAAACTCCATTAAAAATCATCATCAAGGGGGATCCCTGGGTGGCGCAGTGGTTTGGCGTCTGCCTTTGGCCCAGGGCGCGATCCTGGAGACCCGGGATCGAATCCCACATCGGGCTCCCGGTGCATGGAGCCTGCTTCTCCCTCTGCCTGTGTCTCTGCCTCTCTCTCTCTCTCTCTCTCTCTCTCTGTGACTATCATAAATAAATAAAAATTAAAAAAAAATCATCATCAAGGCCCAGAAGGCTCTTTATAGTCTAAACCTTGCCTAACTTTCTTTCCCACCATTATCTCCTTCCATTAACTGTAATTTAGCTATAACAGCTTTCTCCCTATGTCATCATACTAAAATAATTCCCACTTTAAAACATTTACAAATATATTTCCTTCTGTCTAGTTTGTTCCTTGACTTAGACATGTACACATATGTCTTTCTTTCTTCATTCTTATGTTCAAATATCTTTCCTCAAAGAGACTTTTCTTGATTATTTCATATTACGGCATTTCCCCAATGTTGTCACTCTGTATATAATTACTTTCTTTTATTTTCTTCAAACACATTCTAAGAGATATATCCAGTAGATTTATTTACTGTCTTCTCCCCAGAATGTAATCTTAATAAAGATAGGCATATTGTTTTAAGCTTTACCTCTAAACTTAGAAAATTGGCATAAAGTGAGCTCTAAATAAATATTTGCTGAACAACTGAATCCCAACTTGGGATCTCTGTCATGTCCCTAAGTTATTAGTGCTTAACTCTTGCTATACTCTAGAATCCTTTGGGGAGCCTTTAAAAAAACTGATGCTTAAAACTAAGCCCAAATTTAAAAATTTTTAAATTTCAATTCAATTTAATTAACATAGTGTATTATTAGTTTCAGAGATAGAATTTAGTGATTCATCAGTTGCATATAACACTTGGTGCTCATTACCATCACATATCCTTAATAGCCGTCACCTACTTACCCCATCCCCCTACCCACCTTCCCTCCAGCAACCCTATAGTTAAGAGTCTCTTATGGTTTGCCTCCCTCTCTATTTTCATCTTATTTTATTTTTCCTTCCCTTCTATTATATGCATCTGTTTTGTTTCTTAAGTTTCACATATGAATGAAATCATATGCTGTTTGTCTTTCTCTGACTGAGTTATTTTGCTTAGCATAATACCCTCTAGTTCCATCCATGTCATTGCAAATGGCAAGATTTCACTCTTTTTGATAGCGGAGTAGTTGTATATATACACACACACACACACACACACACACACACACACAGAATCATGTAAACACTTGACTATAAAAACTGACCCCCTCCTTTCTAAATAAGTGCATTTATTACCTGTATGTGCAATTGACAGATGATTGCAATAATGAATGAGCAGTTAGAAACACATTATGCTTGAGATGTCTTAACCTATTCCTGAATGCCTTCTGTTTTCCAAAGTAGTGGCCGAGCCCTTGCCCAGAGCTCTGTATCCTGGAAGAGCTGGAGCAAGTGGGACTGGGCACTGGACACTGAATCATGCCAGGGCACACTTTTCCACTGGAGTCCACTTACAATTGCTTCTGTGGAATAAAACCAAGTGCTTATAAAATGAAAAAAATATATATATATTATATATATATATGTATGTATTTTTAAGTTATATATAAAACTTAAAATTATATATATATATATATATATATACCACATCTTCTTTATTTCTGAATGTGGAGTTGGCCACTCCCCTCCTTGAAAAAGTTTAAGAAGAACCATGTATATTGGTGGCATTGTCTGCTTCTATAAATCTACTGTGGTAGCTTGGGTCTTGGTTCTGTCTCTGCCCCTAACTACAGATGATGGACATGGTGAATATGGCTGTGCCTTCCACTATCCTTTCTATGGACAATATTTTTTTTTATTCTACTGAAAAACTTCTTTTATTAAGATGCTCAGTGGTGACCGATGGTAGTTACACTTGTGGTAAGCATAGCATAATATATAAAGTTATCAAATCACTATGGTATACAACCTGGAACTAATGTAACATTCTGTGTCAACTAGACTTCAATAAATTTAAAAAATACAATTGCAAATATAAATAATGCAAGCACAAAATAGGAAGCTCATTTCTTTTATATGACTAGTATAGTCTATTCTACTGAGTTCTTCAATTTTGTCAATGCTATTTTCACTTTGGTTTTATTTAATTTTAACTACTTTATTTGGAGCCCATCTTTGGCCACAAAAGGTAAGAACCCACCAAAACCACTTCCCTTGGGACTAGCTTTAATATCAAGGACTGATTCCTCTCATTATTATGGCTCATTAACATGGCACTAACTTCCTTATTAACATGGCACTAACTTCCTTATTTATGGTAATAATCCTGGTCATGTTACCAATAAACTTATTTTATTGCCATTGCAAGTTTAGTTTCTTGTCTTTGCATTAAGATGAACCTGTTTTAAGTTTTGCAATGTCTTAGCAATATATTTTCATACTGAACAATTATCTTTTCTCCAGAATTATTTTTCTTAGGAATAATTCTTTAGAAATTATTCTCATAATAATTTAGCTAAGACATTTTCTTGAAAGAGAGCTTTTAGGAATATTCAGAACTTCTCATATCCTCAATAGGTATTCTAATTTTAGGTATGGGCTTGGTTAACTGCCTTAAAACTTGAATTTACTTATTTATTCCTGACTTGCATTCATGTAGCTTAAGTCTCCATAATTTCTTCTGTCTTTCTATAAATTACACAAAACTGCAAACTCTGACACTAACTCATGGCAAACATTATTATAGAATTAGTTATTTTGGCTACTTTTACTAATAAGGATTTTTCACTGCTCCTATAGCTTTATGAAGAATCTTGCCATATTTTTGGAAATCCCTTGCAAATAATTGCTATCAAGTAAGGCCAAATACATTGCAGCTGTATATAACTAGAGAAAATGCATATATATGTTGCTTTCCCCTTTATCTTCTAATTTTTGAGAACCCATTTTATTTAATTAAATCTTTACTCAGTCTTTCAGAAGAAAAAGTATTGTTATCATCACAGAGACAAGAAAGCAGAAATAGGTTAAGTACTTTATCAAGGTCAAATAGCAAGAGTTTGAAAGAATCTGGGATTGAGTCAACCAGGAAAATTATTAAATGAAATAAAATGTAATAAAATTTAAACTTAGCTGAAGTCATAAAGCAGCTCCTTGTGCATTTTTCGTAGGAAATTGATTAAAAAATAACTTGGTAATATTAGCTACTCTTCTCAAGGATGAATTAGGAATAGTCATGTTATGGTGTCCTTTAAACTCAAAAGATATCTTCACCGTAAAAACTTAATTCTAGCTCCTATGAACTACTACGTAATAAGAATGTCAGGCTAGGCTATGACTAGTCTTGATGTACTGATGGCCTGGGTTTAAAATCTAGTGGATTTGATGATTTAGACCATGATCACCAGCTACTTTCTTTCTGCAGAAGAAATTATTTCTTTACATTCCATTAAAAATTTTATTGAGCTTCTTTTGGACCTTCATTGTTATAGTCTATTTCTTCTGTTGTTCCTTCAATGTCATTAAAATCTTATAGTCTTGAACTCTTTATTGCAACTGCTAGCCTAGCATGGACTACTAATGAAGCATTTGCAGACCGCATACTCAGGAGCAATCTGAAATAAGAGGGCCTATTTCTCTGATTTAGAGTAGAGGGAACTTCTTTTATAAATATTCTGCTAACTTCCTTATTCCATCGAAAGATATCTGTGAATGTTTTCAATAAAATTAATTTATTGACAAAACAAATGTGATTAAAATTTTATTTATTCATTGAAGTGGACTTTTTTCACTTGGGTTTTGCTAGTAATTTTACAATGAACAGTATATTTCCTTTTGAATTATATTAATTAATGATTGCTTATAAGAGATCTAAATAAAGCTTCTTTATGTGATGTCATCCTTTCTTAGAATTATACAACCTTACTGTAATTCAACTATCTAGGAACTAATTAAGCATAGTTTTTCCCCCAAATGATAAAGACATTGCCCTTTCATTTAAGAGATATAAATTCTAATATACTTTTTTTTTTGGCTGTTTAAATTTCACTGAACACCTTTAAGTATCTTCAAAGCTATAGAAGAAAGGAATTTTCTATGATTCTATATTTATTCTTTTGAGATATAATTACTTTCGTGTGATGAGAAGGAAATAAAATATGCAGGGCTAGTTGCTCTATGCTTAGGGAACTTTGATGCAAAGGTCAAAAACAGGTGGAAATTATTATTGTCTTTGCACATATGTTAAGATCAATATTTAAGAGATTGAGAAACTCGAGTTCATATAATGTGTGATGGACAGAACCAGGGTTTGAACTAACAGCCTGCATGGCTCCACATATTGGGCTCTTCAACCAATATTATTTAACACCTTCGAACTCATTCCAAGTAAATAGGAAAACAGTTTCTGGCTCAGGAGGAGAGTTCTGGCTCTTTCTAAAGGAGGATAATGACAGCCAAAAATTAGAAAATTAATGTGATGCAAGAAGAAGGCACATTGCAAGTAGTAATCCAGTTAAGTTATGTTCATCAGTCATAGGCTTTGAAGATGTGATAGCAATTACTTTTGTTGAAAGACTCTGGCTGTAAGAAATGTAGATGAAGCAGATAAGTAAATAAGATTATGCATCAGTAGCATTAAAATTCCTAAAATCACAAGGCAAAGGTATAATTGGGCTGTTTTGCACATTTGTGGAAATAAATAAGAATGAGAAATATTTATGGAGCAGGCCACACCCACTGTGAAGGTATATAAAAGTCCAGGGCAAATAGTGGTGTTCATTCTCCAGAAGGTCACCTTCAATATTAAGCCAAATCCTCAAGTCCTGACACAATGAGCTACTACTACGGCAACTACTATGGTGGCCTTGGCTATGGCCTTGGTGGTTTTGGTAGCCTGGGCTATGGTTATGGTTCGGGCTATGGTCTTGGAGGCTTTGGTGGTTATGGCTGTGGGTACTTTCGTCCCACTTTTTATAGAAGATACTGGTCATCTGGATTTTACTAAAAATATTGTCCATTGCATAAAAGATCACAAATTTTCTATTATTTTTATCAAATAGTTCTTTTGATTTTTTTCACTATGATCTTTGACATGTTTGAGACTGTCAAAGCCATTGAAGAAAACATCTAACACTAATCTCTGGATCAGTGGGAAACTATTTTCTTGATCAAGAATTTCATCTCTCAAACTGGATAGCCTCATTCCTGCTTCATCATTGACATGCACCTTCCTTCTTTATTTCTTATGTGATACTTCTGGATATATTTCAAAATAAACTTAACTCATAAAATATAAAACCTTACTGCATTTATTTTGGTCTAAATGAAAATTTAATTATAACATTGACATTTGTCAATCATATCTCATTGAAAACATGTCCCTGTAGTATTATTTCATCCTTAAAAATAATACTCATAAAGGTTTGCCTGGGTGGCTCAGTTGGTTAAGAATCTGCTTTCTGCTCTGGTCATGATCCTGGGGTCCTGGGATGGGGCCCTAGATTGGGCTCCTTGCTCAGCAGGGAGTCTACTTCTCTCTCTCTCCTGCCACTCCCCCCTCTCATATTCTCTCTTTCCCTCAAATGAGTTAAGAAAATATTTAAAAAATAATAATAGTACTCATAGAATTTTAGCCAGCAACTCTTATTTCACATGGTGCTCCCTTCTTTCTTTCTTTCTCATCACTCTCTTTTTTTCTTGGGGGGGAGGGGACTCTTGAGATTGCCTTATAAACATCAAAATTTAGGTTAAATAAATTGCTTCTCTAGATAAATTTAGATAAATCTAACTAGATAAATTTAGACTTTCCTAACTCTAATTATTATTCTGATTAATATATAAAATTTAAGTTTAATATAATATCTATTCTGATCTTTGTATAAATTTGAACATTAAATGAAGTGCTATTTATGGAAGAGAATCTTCCTTTGGGCATATGAATGTTGTTACTTCATAGGCTTTGCAAAATGCAGGGGCTCACTGCTTGTTGCTGTCTCCATTGTGACCCTATACTGATGCTTCCCTAGAAGTCAAAAGCAAGGGCACAGGTTGTTTGTTCCCCAGCTTCTGCTTTTATAAGAAGGTAGGGAATGTGAGAGTTTTTATCTCTGTTCACACCTTCTTGGTTATTTTAATATTGCTGTATATAATACTTAACTTTTCAGACTCTATCCTTTACCTTTCTTCTTGTTTAAGTAAATGGATATTGATTTCAAGTTAATGTTTCTACTGCTTTTCCAAACTCAGACTGAGTAATGATATGTGTTCTTCATTTAAATTTTGAAAACGTTTTTTTTAAAGATTTATTTATTTATTCTAGAGAGAGAGAGAGGAAGAGAGAGGGTGAGCAGGGAATGGGTGTAGGGGCAGAGGAAGAGAGAAATGTGAGGCAGACTCCCCACTGACACAGGGGAGGAGTGCCAGACACAGGGCTCTATCCTGGGACCCGGAGAACATAACCTGAGCCAAAATCAAGAGTTGGCCACTTAACAAACGAGGCCACCTAGGCACCCCAATTTTGAAAAAGATTTTATGCAGGTTTTCTCTTTGCCTCCTTAACTCAGACATGAGACTCATTACTAACTTAAAACTCATGTATTGTCTTAGACTTCAGAAATTCATTCTTTGATCTTATATGATATAATCCCTGATACAATTCTTAATTAAGTGAATTTCATTGGTCTTGATGATTCTCAAGTGATTTTCAGTGGTATTGATAATAATGTGTTCAAGAACTACAATGCATATCAGTAAAAACTGATACATATCAACTTATCTACCTATGCAGATATATATCAGTATATATTAATGTAATATACATAATATTATGTAAATCAATATATCATATAGTTTGTACTATTTATTCTTGATAATGGTGATATTAGAGATAATATAAAGATAATTCTCATGGATTACATCCAGAATCAGCATTTTTCAACCTTTCATGCAGCAGAGTTTTAGTGCCCTAAAATGAATCCAGGGGCCTTATCCACTCAATAAGGAAATACATGATACAACAATTCAACTGGAACTGATTACTTTTCAGAGTCCTACATATTTACTACACAGAGATGTGTAGTGAAACATTTATAGATGCAATGATATGTTAGCAAGTACTTGCCTCGAAATAATACAATACGGTACAAGCAGGTGGAGGTGTGCGTTAGCACAATTTACCATCTGTTGATATTGTTTAAAATAAGTAATGAGGATTTATTATATTGCCCCTTCAGTTTTATATGTGTTTAAAATGTCATAATTAAAAGTTTAGAATAAACTAAATGTTTCATTTTGTGGAAAGGAAAATATTCACACTATAGAAACTAAAGAACATGCAGAGGTGGATATGGCTTGCCAAAAATATTAAACATTATTTAGTTAACTATATAAAGAAAATGATAACTTCATATTAATTGCTATGGAAAAGGAAAACACATGTTACCCATAGAACAGTAAAGACAGGGCAGCCCTGGTGGCTCAGCAGTTTAGCACCGCCTTCAGCCCAGGACCAGATTCCGGAGACCTGGGATCGAGTCCCATGTCAGGCTCCCTACATGAAGCCTGCTTCTCCCTCTGCCTGTGTCTCTGCCTCTCTCTCTCTCTCTCTCTGTCTCTGTCTCTCATGAATAAATAAATAAAATATTTTTAAAAAAAGAACAATAAAGACTACAGTTTAAGAGTTGGTTTTGGGGGCATCTGGATAGCTCAGTTGATCAAGCATTCAACTCTTGATTTTGGCTCAGGTCATGATCTCAGGGTTGTGAGACCCAGCCTTCTTTCTGGCTCTACACCTAGTATGGAGTGGGCTTGGGGTTCTTTCCCTCTGCCCCTCTCCCCACTCACAAACACTCTCTCTCCCCTTCTCACATAAATAAATATATCTTAAAAAAAAAAAAAAAGAGTTGGTTTTTGGCTACCAAAATATAGCTTATGAATATGGCTTATTGACCCCTTCAGATGAAAAGGGGTCCATGTTTTTTACTTCATACCATGTTACATTTTAAAGAGTATCATAGCACATAAATAAATTGGGCTTAAGTACAAAAGATTGGAAATCCGATAAATACTGATGTAGTAACTATGGTACATGCCACGGAATGCCCAACTCAGATTCTGTGCCCAGGTTTGGAAGTCTGAATGAGAAGAGTTTAAAGAGATACATTTTTAAAGATGTCAAGTAGACTGATAGTACGTGTGATGAGGAAATGGAAGACAAGGTATGTGCATGTCCATTTTCAAGGACTGAATGATGCCGCTACTACCGGAACTGGAAGATAAAAGTAGGCACACATTTGAATAGAAATTAATGGAAGTTTATCTTAGATTATTCACATTTATTTAGGTTTGACTGTCAAACAAGCTTATTTTATAGCATGTATATATGACTGGTACTCTTAAATTATTTGGGGCTATATATAGGATTCAGTGTCACAACCAAGAAACAAAGGTTAGCCTTTGCCCTACATAGAAACATTTTAATTTTGGAGTCAAAATAACTTTCCAATGCTGGTTTCAACAACAAAATAGTAAATTTTCGTTTTGTTTTTTTTTCCCTTTATTTTTACATTGATCCCCTACTGTGAAAAATTAATTTTGCTAAATCTTATTTTTATGTGTTTCCATATTTTTTCTTTCAAGTTTTTATGTAAATTCCAGGTAGTTAACACAAAATGTAATATTAGTTTCAGGTGTAGAATTTAGTAATTTATCACTTACATACAATGCCTGGTGCTCATCACAGCAAGTGCCCTCCTTAATACCTATCATCTGTTTAACACATCCCAACGCCCACCTCCCCTGCGGTAACCTTCAGTTCTCTACAGTTAAGATTCTCTTTTTAACATGTTTCCTTTTTGTTTTAATATTTATTTATTTATTATTTATTTATTTATTTATTTATTTATTTATTTATTTATGAGGCACACACAGAGAGAGAGGCAGAGACACAGGAGGAAGGAGAAGCAGGCTCCATACCAGGATCCCAATGTGGGACTCGATTCCGGGACTCCAGGATGGTGCCCTGGGCCAAAGGCAGGTGCTAAACCACTGAGTCACCCAGGGATCCCCTTTTTTACGTGTTTCCTAAGATTCATCTCACCCAAGTGATTGTCAACCATGTGGATGTCCAAGCAGTGAACTTCAACATCAATGTTAAAACACATGCATCTTAAGTAAAAGCAAAGAAATCTTCAGAGAAATCTGAAGATTTTCTGAAAATAAGTCTGATGCTGCTTATTTTCATTGTAAAACTAATCAGATTGGTTTCACATATTGTCTTTGAATAGGAACAAAAACAAAATAATATCTAGAGTTTCTTTTAAGTTTTCCTTTTATCCACAAAAATCACACAGGTACTACTGATTTTTCATCATGTATCTTATGTCTACTACTTTTTCTAAAAAAAAGATATATTTATTTTAAAAAGAGAGAGAGGACAGAGAATGAGAGCATGAGAGAGAGCAGAGGGAGGAGCAGAGGGAGAGGGAAAAAAAAACCTAAGCAGACTCTCTCCCCGCTGAGCACAGAGCCTGCCATGGGGCTCCATATCCCGACTGTGAAATCAGGACATGGAAATCACAACCTGAGCCAAGACCAAGAGTCAAATGTTTAACTAACTGCACCACCCATGCACTTTTTGTGTCTACTACTTTTGTTTGTGTCTACTACTTTTATTGCCACTTAATTTCAGGCTTTACCATCCTAAAGTGGGATTTCTGCTTTCAAGAATTTTATATATAATTCACAATTCACAGGATATGCATTGCCTAAACAATCACTTCACTCTTCTTAATTGCCCTGATAAAAACATAGAATGTAATTTATAGTTCACCCTGATTCTAACCTAATTTATTTGCCAGGGGTCAGCTATTCTTAAACTCCATGCTAAGATCATAGTGTTTTGCTCATTGCAGACAAACCTTGCTTGGCTTTTGTCTCCAATTATTTGCTGAAACCATTGTACCTTGAAAGAATCTGCACCTGTCTTTTCAGTTTGTTGTGTTTATACCCAGAGTTCTAGATTTACATCTTTTCCTGATTTATTTTGTGGGACAATCCAGCCATCACAATAGTAGCTAATGCCTCTAAATCACACTTAAAATCAGCTACTCTTCATTTTGCTCTTCCCTAAATTGCCATCCTGTGTTTATACAAAATCACATATATGCATATTTACACACTCAAATGCAATGCATAGAATACATCTACATCCGTATTTTTTTTAGTACAATCATATGGTGAGGTTTTCTTGGTCATGGAGTAATCCTTTGTATATTTACTATCAACCATTCCCTTACCCTGAAGCCCTTCAACTACCTTTCCAGTAATAAAAAGTCAATTGAACTTTGTTTTGTTGATGGAATATCAAAGGTTTTTCATAATCCTTTCCCTTTGAGACTTGAAATTTGGTGTTTCTTCATGTAAATATCTACTATGACTTCTATAAAATAATATTATATATTTCAATTGGTGTTTCAGGAAAATACAAATTTTAAAAGTTCACAGATATTCACCATATATACTTTCACAAGATATTATTTTAGGTCTCGATGTAAATATTGAATCTTTGAACTCAAAGAGTTTATAATGGTTACAAAATGGAAAACTTGTTTTTCAAGGTGGCAAAGTCAAATGAATAACACATAGAAGGGTCGAAGGGGGCCAGTAGGTATTTATGGGCTAAAGTTATTGAGGAACACTACCAGGAAGAACCTCATGATGAGTAAAATGTTCTGAGGCAAAGCATAGAGAAAGAAAACCAGTTGAGGTTTTAAGAAACAATTTGAGAGTATTCATCTTGGTAGAACGGATGTTTGACATAAGCTTTTAGGAGAAAGGGTGTTGAAAAATTAGCCTTTGGTGGTGTTTTGACAAGATTTGAATATTATCTCCAAAATAAAAGTACTTAGAAAATTATACCCAAAAAATACGCAAAGAGGAAATGATAAGCACTTATTTATGTTTTCACATAAACATGTTTTTATATAAAATTGTTCTGGTACTGTCAAAGTAAGCATTTTCATTAAGATTTTTTCCCCTATAATCATTACATTAACTTATTGAATTTCAGAGAAAAAATATTGAGAAAATATTGTGTTTAATGAAAACCCAGTCTAAGACAAAGTGAACAAGACATAATTTGACAATGATTAAAAAACTCAGTCTATGAGCAAAGGAAAAAGAGAGAGAGAAACTAAGAAATGGACTCTTTACAGAGAACAAATTGGCAGTTATGAGGGTGGGGGGTAGGTAGGTAAAACAGGGGATGGGTGTACTTGTGATGAGC
This sequence comes from Canis aureus, assembly GCF_053574225.1. Lineage (NCBI taxonomy): Eukaryota > Metazoa > Chordata > Mammalia > Carnivora > Canidae > Canis > Canis aureus. The sequence goes on along the minus strand of NC_135640.1, from coordinate 30,202,976 downwards.
ACTCGGTATTGTATGGAAGTGTGGAATCACTATATTGTATACCTGCAACTAATATTATACTCTATGTTAACTATACTGAAATTAAAATAAAATAAAATAAAATAAAATAAAATAAAATAAAATAAAAAAATTATCATAACAGAAAAAAAAACAACCCAACCTATGTGAAATAGGAATCTAAATACTAAGACTTTGATGTGAAAATATGCATAAATGTTAGCTTTGAAGATAGGAAAATATTTATATTTTACTAAAACTGGTTCTAAGAAATTAAAATTTCAAAGGAAAAATGTTTGTGTATCTTTGAAACTATCCTTAGTAAGAAAGGTATGGCTTAATGGCACTGTTTGTCATGATTCATCTCATTTCTGAAGATAAGCCCTATATATAATTGTTCCTTTTACCATACTGTATATTCTTATATTAGCTCTTTTTGTAATAAAATTTGTTAGAAAATATGACCATAAGTAAATGTTCTATTGTATGACATAGGAAATATATAGCATCATCACTTAAAAAAATGCATTTGAACTGGTGAGAAAAATGCATATTGGGAGAAGAGAATCAAATGACATTCTCATAGGTATAAAGAACAGATATAGTGTCTATGGGGTAATGGAAAAATGGTCATTTGAGGAAAAGTACTGAGTTCCTAAAAAGAATACAGTTTTCAGGGAACTTTGATTAGTAAAATCCATAGTAACATGGCCTAGTTGGAGTGTGTGCATATATGTGCATGATTTTCAGATTCAAAACAATAAAACAAGGCAAATAAACACACCAATATTTTTGTTTGGTAAAAACAAATATTTTGCAGGTATCTTTGTTAAATTTACATATTAGTTAATGGACAATAATTTATATGATCTACATATATGTATTTTATTTTATTTTTTTAAAGGTTTATTTATTTATTCATGATAGACAGAGAGAGAGAGAGAGAGAGAGAGAGGCAGAGACACAAGCAGAGAGAGAAGCAGGCTCCATGCCGGGAGCCTGATGCAGAACTCGATCTCAGGACTCCAGGATCGTGCCCTGGGCCAAAGGCAGGTGCCAAATCACTGAGCCACCCAGGGATCCCTACATATATGTATTTTAATAAAAAACATTTTTCACTGTGTATTTTATTTCTGGCCGGTATAACTATTTATTTCCTGCTTATTACTGAATATCATTTTATTATACTGAGAAAGGGTATTAAAATTATTTGATGCCACTATCAAATGTGCTAGTTATACCACTCTTAGTTTTCAAAGGTAAGATGTCATTATGGAAAAACATTATTTACTTGTTTATAATTGCTATCTAAATATTCATTTTATTCACTAACAAACATCTCAAAATTTGCCCTTAGAAGCTGAGGAGAGCATGCATCACTGGAATCATGGTCACCTTCCAAAACTGGAGTTGAACAAAATACTTATTTATCACTGGATAGCCAAATCTCTGAAGGTGACTCTTGGTACCTTCCATTGCAAAATATAGATTTTTTTGGAAAACATATTTTTTGTTTTTATTCTCAAATACTTTTCTCTCCAAAATTATTGAATAGATATAAAATGCAACAGACTTATGCATATGTATTAGTACACATAAGAGGATTTTATTCATTTTTTTTAAAAGTGAAAAGCAAATTTTGGTCATAATGTTCTTTATGTTTGGCAGGAAGTCAATTTTTATCAGCTTACATTCACTCAAAAGTTATCTTTATATGATGGATACAAAATAACACAGAACAAAAACTTGTAGCTTGGTAATGTTTCCATTTTTCTTCAGCGAAGAAGAACATGAACACTATTTACCACTATCCATCTTATATCCATCCTTTCCTGGCCATTCCCCTCTACAGGTTCTAATTTCAGTTCTTACCAAAATCTACCAAGATTATTGCCATATTATCTAACTCTTCTCCTTACACTTCATTTATCCTCACATCATCTAACTTGCACCAATACAAGTATTTCTAAAATTTCACATTTTTTTCATAGTATTTCCCTGGACAAAAATTAGAGGATGACTTTCCATTAACAACAAATTCTCCAACCCCAAATCTTAACTCTTCCTTTTTTTCCCATTTTATTTAAATTTCCCCCAACTTTATGAAATATAACTGACATATAACAATGTGTAAGTTTAAGATGTACAACATGCTGGTATAATATACTGTCTATGGTGGAACGGTGACCACAATAGGTTTGTTAACACTTGCATCACCTTGTATAATTACCTTGAGTGTTTGCATGTGTGTATGTGGGTGTGTGTGGTGAGAACATTTAAGATCTACTCTCGTAGCAACTTTCAAGTATAAATACAGTACTGTTAACTACAGACATCTTGTACAGTAGGTCCCCAGAACTTATTCATCTTATAACAGGAAGTTTATGGTCCTTAACCAACATCTCCCCATTTCTCCAAGCCTGAAGCCCCTGGTAACCACTATTCTACTTTCTTCTATGACTGCACATACAGATGAGATCATTATTTGCCTTTCTCTGCCTACTCCCTTCTTGTACGGGAACCTGTTTACCTCCCAGATTTAATAGTGTTTATATCAGCTTTGCTTCTAGTCTTGCCTCAGACCATTAGCTAAAGTCATTGCCTCTTTCTGGTTTCTCTCTTTGATGTTTTATTGAATCTTTTACATCCTTCTTATCCAGTGTGTCCCACGTTCTATAATGAGTGAATCTAGCCCATGGAATTCGTAAGCTCTTTCAAACTGCTTTTGAAATAGGAGTCTCTATCTGCATTTTTCCATACTCACTCCTGTGACTCAATCTGTACCCCACTCAACCTCCTCCCTGCGTACAGTCTAAAATATTCAGAAAATCATGGGCACCCCAGACACACATATTTTAAGACCAGAGCTAAAGAGCAGGCTTTCTACAACCATGAGCAACCATTTATATCTTTCTCATTGGTTGTCTACTTTTTCCAAAGCAGAGTGAGATAACTTTCATATTTCAGGTATTCAGTAGAACCTATCGTTAATTGAATGAATCTTCATTTCACTTGTAATCCTTTCTGTGAATAATCCATAATGTAAAGTCTTTCATCCTATAAATAAATCTATTTTCTAGTAAATAAATGTTTAGAATCTCCTGTTTTAGCTCTGATATAGCAAGAGCCTGGAATTTGTTCATCCTGGTCCTTACAACAATAAAAAGCTGGACAAACCAAAACTCAACAGCTTTTCTAGAATCTAACAGAGAACTGAGTTTGCAAGACAAACCACCCCTAAAATTCAGAAGGATGAGAGAATTGAGTTTCAGCTAAGATCTGCTTACTAACAGAAGAAGTCGTAAGTATAAATACTTGTGATTTTGATAAATTGCTGAATGCTAAGTATGGGTTAGTGTAAAAGTATGATTTTCCTAGGGGCTTCAGTCTCAGGGGGCCCTCACCCTTATGGACTTTATCTATAGGAACTCCAAAGGGGTCTCACTGTAAACACTTGAGATACTCTCTTTTCTCTGATTGAGGGAGAGGTAGAGTAATCCTTGTGAAATACACCCAGAGCCTTCCCATAAATGTAGAGATCTAGAAAGGGCAACGGATGACCAAAGCCTTGTGCTAAAGCTCTGAGGGAAGGGCATTCCTCTTATCCAACCCTGGCTAGCTTTCCTACCTCACAAAAGGTAGGGCTGATAAATTAAGCTTGTGTTAAATTTCTGTTTTCCAAATCTCATGAAAAATGTTTCTTTCAACCCTAAGTAACCTAGAACTATACAGGGAGGGAATGTCTTGAAAACTCATCTCAGCTCATCTAAATTGTTGCAATAAAATCTGACAGAAGAGGCAGTTTCATAGGAAAGACAGTGTGAGGGATTGAATTACATCCCCTAAAAAGAAACCTTGAAGTCTTAACCTCTGATACCTGTATATGTGAATTTATTTGGAGATAGGGTCTTTGCAGACATAATCAAGTTAAGGTGAGGTCATACTGGATTAGGAATTAGAATCAGGAATTAAAAAAAAAAAAAAGAATCAGGAATTAGATTATAATTCATTGTCTGTTTGCTCATAAAAGGACAGAAATTTAGACACACACACAGAATGATGGCCACGTGATGATTTAGGCAGAGATAACATGATGTAGCAGCAAAACAAGAAATGCCAGAATTGTCAGCACCATGAACACCTAGGCAGAGGCAAGGAATCAGCCTCCCTTAGAACCTTCATAGGGAGCATGGCACTGCCAACATATTAATTTTGGACCTCTAACCTCCAGAACTGTGAGAACATAAATTTCTCTTGTTTTAAGACATCTAATTTGTAGTAATTTTTTTGTAGCATCCTAAGAAACTAATACAGGAAGTATTATATATATTGTTAATTGCATATCCCCTCCTATAGAGTTTGCCTTTAGAAGTTAAAGAGATTGAAATGTGATCATACAGAAAACAAAAAGGACTGGAAAAGATTTTCCACTCTTTTTTTTTTTTTCTGAATAAGCTGTCTTTACTCTTCGAATTAATTTGGATTAATTTCAATCATTCATAATTATTTAATACTCAGTACCCTGGTTTATTAAACATCAGGGAGAAAAAGGACAGAAAATACAATACTTAAAATAGACAAAAATTGAATGTTAGGAAACATGAAGAAGATCTCTGCAATGACAAAGATTTCAGAAAATGCCAGAAATAGTCTATGTATTGCAAGGGAGCCTAATAATTATATTTTAACTTAAGAAATATGTGTAATTTTAAGCTCTGATGAAAGGATAATGAAAACCAATTTTCAAAGGAAAAATAAAGCATTCCATGCATTTTTGAAGCTACCTTTAAGAAAGGTTTGGCTTAGTATAATACTGTTTTCCACCAAAGATGGATTTTAAATGGGAATGAAGCTCATGTGTTGTGGTTTACCACACCCACATTGAGGGAGTATAAAAGTCCAGGTACAGGTGGTGATATTCATTCTCAAGAAACTCACCGTCAACATCAAACCAAATCCTTAAGTACTGACACAATGAGCTACTACTACGGCAACTACTGTGGTGGCCTTGGCTATGGCCTTGGTGGCTTTGGTGGCCTGGGCTATGGCTATGGTTCCATCTATGGCCTTGGAGGCTCTGGTTATGGCTGTGGCTGCTTTCGTCCTTTCTATAGAAGATACTGGTCCTCTGGATTTTACTGAAAACATTGTCCATCTGCAATAATCTATTTCCTGATCCAGAATTCATCACCCAGGCTGGCTATCTTCACTCCTGCTGTATTATTGACATGTAGCTTCCTTCTTCAGCTCTTCTGTGATATTTCTGGGCATATTTTCCAATAAACTTTATAAACTTTTAAAATCTTATTTCATTTATGTTTGTCTACCTAAACGCATTTGTTATTCATAGTTTTGGCATATTTGAGCAATATGTTTCTTTGAAACATATCCTCTCCATACACATTTACTTACTTAGAGCTGATCTTATTAACTGTTAGCCAGAAACTCCTATACATATCTCATATGATGACTTGCTTGGATATTGCTTTCTTTTTGATTCAACATCTTGTAGAAACATGTATTTAGATATAATCTTATTCTTATGTGTATAATGGCACTTCTTTTGCAAAGTTGTTAGCTTAATGTAATCAGTACTTTGACCTTAGTGTATCAGGAGAAAAAAAAAACTATTTTGAATGCATTTGCTCTTAAAAACTTATTTTTTAACAATTTTGTAAGGAATCGCTGTGCATGCCTTTTCACTCAAACTCTGTTCAGGGTACCACTTTATCAGGTGACTCCTCAGAAAACAATGACAGGGGTACACAGTATTTGAGTCTTCCTCATCTACACCACATGTCCCCAAACATTCACACTGCCCACATCATCAGCTCTTGTTTTCATAAAATAAACAGTGAGTCTGAAAAACTTTCTTTCTGTGATCAGATTTACTTTATTATTTTAACATTGTGATATGTAACTATTTAACTTTTGAGGTTCTATCCTACTTCTATTCATATATTGTTAAAAAAAGTGAAGATTGGATCAGTGTTTCTATCATTTTTTCAATTCAGGCTGACAACTGGTATTTGTTCCTCATTTCAGTCTTGAGAGGGATTTTATTGCAGGTGTTTTCTTTAAATTCTTTCCTCAAACCTGAGACCGGCTATTCATTTTTAAATCATATTTTAGTGTCTTCAGTTCCATAATCTTCATCTTTTTTTTTTTTTTTTTGAAGGCAGAGACAAAGAGAAAGCACGAGCAGAGGGTGGGGGGGGGGGGAGGAGGAGGAGGAGGAGGAGAGAGAGAATATCTTAAGCAGGCTCCACACCTAGTGGTCATGATCTCACCACCTTGAGATCATGCCCTGAGGTGAAATCAAGAGTCAGATGCTTAACAACTGAGTTGCCAACGTGCTAAACATGTATGATTACCAATATAACTCTCATTTGATTAGGTAAGTTATGCAAGTCTTTATGGACCTCCAGTGATCCTCACTAGAACTTCCGTAATGTGTTCACATGCTAACCATGTGTGCTGACATTTTTGATGACTTAGTTAAATTGAGGAATGATTTGGATGATGTGTTCCATTAGTTCAAGCTAGAGAAAGGACTTCTTAAGGCAAACCATAAAACATGATAGAGAACAAACTGAGGATTTCTGGAGGGAGGTCGCGGGGGGTGGTTGGGCATGGACTAGATGGTGATGGGGATTAAGAAGGGCACTTGTGATGAGCACTGGGAGTTGCATGAAGGTGTGGAATCACTAACTTGTACACCTGAAATTAATATTACACTGTATGCTAAATAACTAGAATTCCAATAAGAACTTAAAAAAAAAAAAAGAAACGAGACTCTTCAATTCCATCACTAGCAGTTACTTACATAACACTAAATCCAGCCTGATAGAAAACTTTAAATAATAAGTCTTAAATTCCAGGGAATAAATAATACGTAAAAATCAGACACCTAATACTTCTTTTAAAGAAAGAATATCTATACCTACCAGATATACATTGGAATATTTGTGGACCCCAAAAGCATCTCAAAATAATGCAACAGCAAAGTAAGCATGTGAGGCTACATTTGAAACAATTGGCCTTGAATTGATTTTTTTTTTACATGAATGAATGAGTTAATGGAATTTGTTTCAATTATACTACCTACTTTTCTGTATTTAATTTTTTTCCAGGGGTGCCTGGGTGTCTTAGTTGATTGAGCCTCTGACTCTTTAGCTCAGATCATGATCACAGGTTTGTGAGATCAAGCCTCATGTGGGGTTCTGTACTCAGTGGGGAGTCTGTTTGTAGATTGTCTCCCACTGCCCCTCCCCCCACTCATATGCATGCACTCTCTCTCTCTCTCTCTCTCTCTGAAATAAATCTTAAAAAGAAATTTTCCATAACTATAATTTCAAAACCAATTAAGTGTTTTATTTTGTAAGAAAGCCTAAAGGACTTTTGGAATGTGGGGAGATATACCAAATAGAATTTTACTTCATGGGGGGCACCTTGCTAAGATGTTATTTTCAACAAGTTAGAGAAAGAGCATAGCCAGAGAAGAGAACAGCATGTGTACTGTCATGGGGAAGAAGAAGAAAATATAACCCAAAAGGTAATGAAGGAACTGGAGATTTAGGGTTAGTGTTGGGTTATTTAGAGTGAACATAGCACAAGAACATCCTTAAATAGCAACCAAAATGATTTTTATTTCATATTGTCATAAATTTTAAAAACAGTAGTGGCATAGAAAAAAATGAGTTTAAAAGAAAAAAATCATTGAAAGCCAGATAAAATGCTGGAATCTTGGCACTTGGCAAAAAGGTCCCAACTGAAATATTGTGTCTACATATGGGGTTTAGGATAGAAAGCATAGGCATTTAAGGAGATAAATTTCAAAAAATACCATGCAGATTGATTATATGAGATATGATAAGGAACAGAAATGTGAGTGGAGTCCACATTTTCAGGGTCAAAGGAGAGGCCTGAATAAAATTGCTGCTTTTGATTATAGGAACAGAGAGATAGATATATATGTGACTACAAAAAATGAAAGTTAGGTTTATACTGTTTGCATCTACACTACCACTTTGATTTTCAGTGAAAATACCTTGTTGAAGGAACATTATATGGTCGATCTTATCTAATTTTACTTTTGTGCAATTTCTACTCATATATTAATTATAATTACCAAGAAATATCTCAAAATTTACTTTCTGCACAGCAGATAGTTACATCTTAAATTCTGAGTTAAAGAACCAAAATGGCTTTCCAGAGTGGGTTTTAGCACCAAAATATTTACTTTTATAAGGTTTTCTTTTTATTGTTATAATTAAGTTGCCCAGAGGTACCTGGGTGACTCAGTCCGTTAAGCTTCTAACTCTTGGTTTCTCCTCAGGTCATGATCAGGGTCCTGGGATCAAGCCCCTCATCAGGCTCCACATGAAGCAGGGAGTCTGCTTGAAATTGTTTGTCCCTCTGCTCCTCCCATCTCCACCCCCCAGCTCTAAAGCACATGCGCATGTGCTCTCTCTCTCTCTCTCAAACAAACAAACAAACAAATAAATAAAATTTATAGTTAAGTTGCCTAAATGAGTTCTTATTCCTGGATGTTTACTAACATATTTCCCTTCCAACTGACTGATGACTGACTAGAAATCCAAAGAAATGAATTTTATCACAGTTATTTAAATGTATGCATTTTAAATGAATGTACTGATCAATCTTAGAGTCTGATATTGTTTTTTTTTTTCTAAATAAAGCTAACCTGAAGGGGCATAACAATATATTTAAACATAAGGAAAAATAACTCTGGCTTGTAAGTTTTATACTTGTCTCTAAATATCTGCACAAATGTTATTGATTTTTAATAATATACCTTATATTCATCCTTTCCAGTCCATTTTTCTTATATAAGATGATATTGTAAGAGTTTCTCAGGTGGTCCTCTTGTTTTCAAGGATTCATCATACAATCCATGTTGCAGAGAAATCATGTCTTCCTAAAACATCACTTCTTGATACCATTGTCCTAAACAAAACTAGAACATGTAATGTATGGCCCACCCTCGTCTTAAGTTAATATGCTTCCCAACCATCAATTATTCTTTCAATTCTGTTCATGAGCCACAGTGTTTTGCTCATTGAGGACACACCTCACTTACCTTTGTCTTGGATCGTAAGCTAAAACTGCTTTTCTTTGTTGGAACCTCCTCCCCTCTTCTTATTTTGAGGAATTCCTATACATTCTTCTTGATGCAACTCATTTTGTACTTCTCAGAATTATTTACAAGACATGACAGCACCATAATAGTCAATTCCTCTGAATCAGTCTTGAAATCAGTGTAACTTTCCATCACTTTACCTCTTCTGTACACTACTTTATGGTATTCATTAAGAAAAAAAAAACATGTGTACATATTCATTCACACATACCAAACACCACACATACATACATACAACATGCACATGAACTCCTTTGTGAATACAATGAAATTGTAGAATTTAAAGTACATGAAATGATCATGTATATATTTATCATCTATCATTTCCCTGTCCAAAGGCTCATCTTAATTTTTCTTCTTAAAATAAAACATAAATAGGAACATTTAATTGTGATTCTGTTGTGCACTTTGAAATATGAAGCAACCCTTTGAATAAATAACTCTCTATAAAAAATGCATATAAAATTTAAATTGGCATTTCAGGAGAAAATAAATTTTAAAACATCCACAAAGATGTATTTACAAATCTTCACATTAGGCATCAGGCCTATGGCCTCAAAGCATTTTTAAACAAGTCCTACTAACCAGTAAAAACATGAAAAACAAATTCTTCAAGAGGCAGTGTCAATATAGAAGAGTAGTAGCATATTAGTAGATTTTTGTAAACTAGGAATGTTGAAGGAAGCTAGAAGGAGAAGGGGGGGTTACTTTGGAATAAGAGAACATCTGAGAAAAAGCTCACAGTGAGAAAGGCATTTAAAATTTCAAGAAACAATTCAAGAGGCTCATGTACGTAGAGTGGAGGTTTAATACAAGTTGCAGCAGGAAGGAGCTTGAGAAAGAAGGCTTGAATTATTTTATGACAAGAGTATTGAATAATGAATATTGTCTTTACAAGTGGGAAGGTGCTGAGAAGTTTATTATACAAACATGCACACAAGAAAGAAAAGGTACATACATTTCCTATTTCTTTTCTGAAAAATATGGCTTTGCAATCACTTATGATTATTCAATAAATTTACCCTAGGATATTTCATCATTAATGCAAAGAAGAAATTAGCATCGAAGAGAATCCTATCTGAAGCAAAATGAAGATATCACTGACAAATTTCAAAATCTCAAGTTCTCTAAAGTAATGGAGCCTGATTATTATGATGTAGGTATAGAAATATGTGAAAACATAAGCTTTGAAAATAATTATTTTAATAATAATAAGACATGAAAATAATTATTCAATACAAAGCCTGTTTCTGAGGAATGAAAATTAAACTAAATTCAAAGGAAAAATGTGTGCATGCATCTTTGGGATTACCTTAATAGAAAAGTATGCCTTGATAGTACTGTTTTCACCGGAAATGGGTTTTCAAAAAGAATGAAGCTCATGTGTTGTGGTTTACCACACCCAGACTGAGGGAGTATAAAAGTCCAGGCATAGGTGGTGATATTCATTCTTAAGAAACCCACCTCAACATCAAACCAAATCTTCAAGTCCTGATACAATGAGCTACTACTACGACAACTACTATGGTGGCCTTGGTGGCTTTGGTGGCCTGGGCTATGGTTATGGTTCCCACTATGGCCTTGGTGGCTATGGTGGTTATGGCTGTGGTTACTTTCGTCCCATTTTCTATAGGACATGCTGGTCTTCTGGATTTTTCTAATATTTTTTATTACCCATTTATCACTTTTTAATAATTTTTAATGAATTACTTCTTTTATTTCCTTCAAAATCAGCAGTGAAATTTTTGAAAGAACAATGAAGGAGATATTGCAATGCAGACTGATGTCTTCAATGAGTGGAGACATCTGTTCCTGAACCAAATTTTCATCATTCAAGCTGGACATTCTCAACCCTGCAACATTATTGACATGTAACTGCTTTCTGAATCTATTCTATGATAATCTGGGGCATAGTCTCTAATAAACATTTTCCACAAACATAAAAGTAGATTCGTTTCTTTTCATCATCTCATCACAACTGATTACCAAGTTTTTTAATATCTTAAAATGCTTTGCATCAAACAATTTTCCCGGGGTGCCTGAGTGGCTCAGTCAGTTAAGTGCCCAACTCTTGATATCAGCTCAGGCATGATCCCAGGGTCTGGAGATCGAGCCCTATGTAAGGCTCCCTGCTCAGCATGAGCCTGCTTAAGATTCTCTCTCTCCCTCTGCCTCTGCTCCTCCCCCAGAACAATCTATTTCTCTCTCAAATAAAATAAATAAATCTTCACACACATACACACACACACACACACACACACACACAAACCAATTTCACCATGGAGTTATTTACTTCATAACATGTCCCATTGGACCTGACACGTACTGATGGTTTAAGATTATAACTCCTTCAAGTGGTATGGGTCTTGCTCAGTCCATGCTGCCATTTGACTTCAGATCCCATAGAATCACATCATTTTACACAGTCCACATTCCAATGAAGATAACTTTCCACTGCGAAATTCAAATTTCTATGTAACACCTGCTCTATTTTCTTTTTTCTTTTTAACCTGCTCTATTTTCAATATCCTTCTATACATTACTAGAACTCTTCATTGCTATCAGGCAGGGGTAGGGGGATATTCTCAGTGATGTCAGAGTTTGTTGAATTACCAAGCTGTGCAAAAAGCCCATATATATGGACAAAAACTCTGTGTTCAGAATACTTTGATGCCATGTGTCTTCTGAGCAGCCAAAGGCATTATGACATATTGATTAACTCCCAGTGCCTATGTTCTGAGTTAGAATGATTCTTCTGCTATTTTCCAGCTGTTTGATTACTGCTATTTTTTCCTTTGTTAAACCTTGACAGGAATGATTTTCCAGCTATTGTATTTAGCCTTTTGCTTTTACTCATGAGACTTGCCATTAAGTTCTGTCTCATATTTGGTTTCTTTTTATGCCTAAATCTCACACAGTGAGATTCCTAACAAGTAAGTTATTCCTAACTTGCTCATTTGCATGCGCTTCTTGTGTTTTCACATTTCACAGTTGACTCTCACAAATAATTCAGCAATGCATTCAAGAAAAAAAAAAAAAAAACATATAGTGCCAGTGGTGATTCTTTTTGGTAACTTAGAGAAATTGGGTTTGATTGTAAGGGTGACAGTCACCAATCTCATAAAGAATTTAAGCTTTTCAGCCAATTCAGTAGTAAGCATTTAAGGAAAACTGCAGTGAATCTAAAAAGTGATTCTACCAAAGCAAGCCTATTTTACCAATAAATAAAAGATAAAATATAACTGGTTCTATTATTTTAATGTGCCTTTATATTCTTCATATTATATATTCATGTTTTATACATGTCACAATATCTTCAGATAAAATGGTATGTTATGATGCCTGGATTTTTACAAAATTACAAAAAGAAGGAATTGGTATAGGCGTAAGTGAAAGATCATTGGCAATAAATTGTGCATAGCTGAGGATGGATGACATCTATGGGCTCATTATATTATTTGTGTCTATACTTCGCCATGCCATAAGTATAGAAAAACTGTTCCACAATTAAAGTTCTATCATGGAAAAAACATGCACCATAAAGCTTAAGGAATGTTATAGGAAACTAATCAGAAAGGAGATAATATTTTACCCTAACCTTACAAAAAGTTGAGACATGAACTAGTTGATTAAAAGAATAACAAATGATGCAAGTAGCATATACATCGTTTCTGATCATTTAAAAAGATACATTATATTTACGGAAAAAATTAAGACCTAAAGGCCAACCTTTGATTTTGGAAATTAGGCTGGATATAGCATTTGGTGTGCCTCAAAAGATAAGTAAGTTTTCCTTGCTAGGTGTGTTTTGAAGATTTTTAGGAGGAGTGGTAATGGGAAAAGAAGTCCTTTAAAAGATTTGAGTCTGGAAAAAATACTCTTGCAATTTTCTTAACATTTTGTAACAAGCTTCTAAGTCTTGATTGTGACTTGATTTCATGAGGGAAATGCAAAGAAATGAGTTTTAAAGATACCTAAAATATTTAAGAATATACTTAACCCAAGAGGTTAAAGACCTGTATACTGAAAACTGTAAGACATTGAAGCAAGACATGAAAGAAGACACAAGTGGGAAGACATCTTGTGTTCAAATACTGGAAAAAAGTAATATTGTTAAAATACCTGTACTACCCAAAATGATCTACAGATTAAATGCAATCTTAATCATCAGTGTTTTCCAGGAATTTTTTTTTATTCAATTCATATGGAAGCACAAAAGACCACAGATTGCCAAATTATTTCAGATCTTATGCAAATCATCCTGACTTCAGAAAATTATTTCTACAAAGTCATATCTTTGGTGGCAGTACCCTGGACATAGCCACAGAATGATCAGCTTTTCATAAGTAGGAAATATGTAAAGGCCCTCATTGATCTGGAAACACCATACTTCTCAATCTCCAATATTCCTTGAAGAAGTTTTCTGTCCTGTATACATGCATACCTTACACAGTATTACCCCTAAGTTTTCATTACAACCACTGCATTTAATAGGGTCTTCTCTTCTCTTCTCTGTTAAATATTTATAAATTGTGATGCAGCCCAGTATAAACCTTCCCCAGAGCTTATGTTGCAGAACAACACAACCCACTCCAGCTTTGCTTTCTTGAAGCAAATAAACAAAGCCCAAAAACTTCTCAAGTAATTTTAACTCCCTCTAATTTTGTACTTCCATATATTTAGCTTTCCACCTGCACCTGCAACACATATACAGGTAGAATTATATACACACACATGCACACACACGCACAAATACCCCTTGTGACTATAATAAAAGCATCACTTTATGGGACCATGAAATGATCATTTTTTTTTCTTTCTCAAGCATCTTCTTGTCTGAAAGTATGGAAAATTACCTTTTATAAAATAGAGATTCAATTAGTAGTGTAGAAAGAGAGTAGTTCAGCAGATGACTGTGGTCTGAAGTCTTTGAAAGAGATTATAAGGAGAATATATTTCACAGGTGTCGGAAGCGTAGAAGGGTGTGAGGATAAACTTAGAATGTAGATGCAAATTTAAGTTTTAAAGACAACTGGATGATCTTTCTGATTAGAATGGATGCTCTGTGGGAGGTAGTAATAGGAAGTAAGTTGGGTTGTGTTGGAAGAGACCTTGGATATAATCTAACAGAATTTGACCAATATGATTTGCAGGAAGTTAAAATGTTATTTCACGGAATAGGTGTACAATGGATGGTCAAATATTTGTTTTTTTCTCTAAATAATTTCTGCCTTGTGGTTCAGAATTATATAACTATGCATGACAATTTTATAATCTGTATGCTAGTTCACCGAATTTTAAAAAGGAAGAAAACGTGATATCTGGCACAAATTGAACCCTATTGTAGCCAAAGTGAAGGAAATATCACTTAACAAATCCAAATTTTCAGCCAATGCCAGGAAAGAACTGCCTCATGCAAGGGTTTATGATTTTGACATTTAAATATAGAAATATGTATAGTTATTAGCTTTGAACATAAAACTTATTTTTTCATATAAAGACTGATTCTCTGATTCTTAGACATAACAAATAAATTTAGGGGAAAATTTGGCTTCAGGCATGTTTGGAACTACCCTTAAATAATAAAGGTATAGCCTAATGGTACTCTATTTTACTGGAGATTCATTTTCAAAGAGAATGAAGTTCATGTGTTATGGTTTGCTTCATCTTTCACTGTGAATATAAAAACATTCTAGTCTCTTTGCAATCTTCTTTCCCAGGATGTTCAATTTCACTATCAAATCAAATCTTCAATACCTGACAGATGAGTTACTATGGCAACCACTACAGTATCCTTAGATTTAATCTTTGTGTCCTGTGTAGGTCTATGGCTCCAGCTATGGCAGTTCTGGCTGTGGCTACCACCTTCTCTCTTTCTTTCTTTTTTTTTTTTTTTCCTTCTCTCTTTCAATGGAAGATTCTGTGCCTCTGGGATCTACTTTTCAGTAGGACTTAGTGAACTCCTAGGACCTCAGAAATTGCACAGTCACGGGTTAACTCAACTTGTCTGTTCTTCTGCATCAAAAGGGTCATATTGTCATCTTCTTTGGCTTATAGCCAGTTATTTGGCATCCAGTGTCAAAGAGAAATAGAGCCAGGGAGTAGTTAAAGACTTTCCTTAGTACTACTGCAGTAGGGAAAAGAAATTTCCGAGAACAGAGCTCAATTTCACTCCATCAAGAGGTGACTGGGTGTTACAGAGGGAGAATGAAGGAGGGAGTAGGGAGGGTGAGTAAGTGGGGGCTGGAGCAGAGTGAGAGTGGTGGAAAATTATGAAAAAGCAGGACAAGGTGATTAGGTAATGTGATTAGGGTTTGCTCATTAGTGCTTTACTGGAGGAGAAACAAATGTTTCATATATCAGGACAGAAGGTAATTTTGCAAATTGGAGCAAGACACCCAGTAAAGCTAGGCCCTTACCCTCCCATAGGGACTGGAGGCAATGCAAAACTTTGGGAGTTGCATTTAAAAGAGTGGAGTCCCAGATCTTTAAGACAGTCCTGGATTGTAGAAGGTACATCTAGGAGAGATGTAGAAGGTACTTCTCTCTCTCAAAGGAGAGAGAAGGGATTTAAAGTTGCAATTTCTTTAAATAAATGCTTCTAAGAAAAGTGAGGTTAGGGGCCCAGAGTCAGGTTTTGGCTGGAACAAGCAGTAAATTCTTCTGGCATTTTGAACTTTCTCAGGCAGTCATTTCAGGGGCAGGGCTGAGAGTTGCAGTTTTTGCAGCAATGGCGGAGGCTGGTTTGCAAGAGAGCTAGCTCAGAGGAACCTCAATAAAGTTTGGTCAAAGAAAGAATCTGTCACAAGCAAGTCTAATGATGAAGAATGTGTGCTCTCAAATGAGTGCCAGTACAGACTGTGTATCTCAAGGCTCAACCATCCTCATGGATCATACTTTCTGGAAAATGTCTGCTATGCCATCATTGTCAAACTGCTCTTATACACATGTCTCCAATGTGTAGCTTCTGCTCATTAATATGTAGAAGTCCTTAGTTCATAAAGCAAAAAAAGTCTCATTTTAATAATCCTTTTAGGTGAAGTTCTTACAAATAATAGGTTTGAATACAATACCATTTTAATCAATTTACATTTTTATCAATTTTATTTTATTTTTATGTTACAACAAACTTTATCATTGTTTTCTAAACCTGTTAAGTCTAAATAACTAGGGTCAAAATAAACTAAGAAAAATATATTCTTGTCTCGCATGTGTCTTCCTTAAATGTCTCAGTACTTCTTCTTTACTTCATTTTTTTCCTATTAAATGATTTTTCTTCTTTTCCATGTCTACTAATCTCTTATGCCTCTTAAAACATAGGTCAATTTCTGCTCCTTCGATGAACTCTAAGTATTTTCTTTGTTATGAGTGACACCTTCCTCTACACTTGGGTGTATTTTTATTTTTTATTTTTTATTTTTTTATTTTTTTATAATTCCATGACATATTTTTTGTGCCAATGTGATCTTGTTTTTTTTTAAAAATATATTTTTAATTGGTGTTCAATTTGTCAACATATAAAATAACACCCAGTGCTCATCCTGTCAAGTGCCCACTTCAGTGCCCATCACCCAGTCATCCCCCACCCCCACCCACCTCCCCTTCCACCACCCCTAGTTCGTTTCCCAGAGTTAGGAGTCTCTCATGTTCTGTCTCCCTTCCTGATATTTCCCACTCATTTTTTCTCCTTTCCCCTCTATTCTCTTTCACTATCTTTTATATTCCCCAAATGAATGTGACCATATAAAGTTTGTCCTTCTCCGATTGACTTATTTCACTCAGCATAATACCCTCCAGTTCCATCCACGTTGAAGCAAATGGTGGGTATTTGTCGTTTCTTTTTTTTTTTTTTTTTTTAATTTATTTATTTATTTATGATAGTCACAGAGAGAGAGAGAGAGGCAGAGACACAGACAGAGGGAGAAGCAGGCTCCATGCACCGGGAGCCCGATGTGGGATTCGATCCCAGGACTCCAGGATGACGCCCTGGGCCAAAGGCAGGCGCTAAACCGCTGCGCCACCCAGGGATCCCGTATTTGTCGTTTCTAATGGCTGAGTAATATTCCATTGTATACATAAACCACATCTTCTTTATCCACTCATATTTTTGCTTCTTTCATGAAATGTACATGTGCTGCCATCTATTAAAATAAATTTTATTCTCCACTTCTATCCCCATTTGGAATGAAATGTGTTGAGACTGGATCATATGCCAGTCATTTTTGTGCTCTATTCAATTTAGTAAACATCTTACTTTTTTCCTACAACATCTAGAGACAATTGTAATCACTGGAACTATTTAAGATGAACAACCTAAAATCCGGTTCTTCAAGGAGGATTAAATATTATGCCATTTTTGAGAAGCAAACATACATAGCAGAACTATCAGTTTCAGCATAGTATTTTTTAAACTCAACTTTGGATAAAAACTTTTCACAGAAGATGTGAAGCCTCAGTTAAGTATTGAATAATGTATTTTATCCTTGGCAACTAGGAAGGTTGAAAGAAACAAGATGTGCTTAGAGGTGTGAGAAATGATGTCCAGGCATGAACAATGCAAATTATAGTATAATCTGTGTAATTATGGTATAGTATAACTTCTCTAATCAATACTCAACCATAAAATTAGAAATCTTTTGGAAGATATTATAAAGCCTTCAACAATCTGACATCAAGGAACATCAAAGCATAGGTTCTGCAAAGGTCAAAATCATAATTCTTAGAGAAAGAGATAGTAAGCTTGTGCAAAATTTTATTTAATATATTAACCAGGGAGCCAGCAGGATGGCAAACCTGGTTCAGAGGAAAATATGAAAACTCAGGATATTCATTATCAGTGAATAAGATAAATGCAGAGATATCTACAAAAAAATGTTTGCTTGCAAATGGACAATAATCTTTGCAGTTTTCTCTTTTGTAAAAAGAACATCATCACACTTCCTTAGTATTATAATTGGAAAAGGCCAGGCCAAAATCATTATGCAAATAAAGTTTTACTCTTCTAAAGAGTCAGATGGCCCTCAAGTGAGCTTATTAGAAAATGTCTTTAGCATATATTACAGGTAATATATAGGACTTCCAGTTTCAGCTCTAGGATGTTAAAAGCTTGGAAGTCTTCACTGTCTTTATGGCAAGAAAACTCTAGACAAAACAAAAGTCAATATACTTTCTTGGATGCATCAGAGAACTAAGGTCACTAGGCAAACTCATACCCCCCAAACTAGAGAGACCCATACATTAAAAAAGATGGAGCTTCAAAAGTCTGCTTACATGAAGCAGAAGCTGCTTGAATCATTAACTGGTAGGAGCATTCAAGTGTTATTTTTTTGTGAGTTGTTTTTCTTTTTTTTTTCTTTTTTTTTTTTTTTATGATAGTCACAGATCGAGAGAGAGAGAGAGGCAGAGACAGAGGCGGAGAGAGAAGCAGGCTCCATGCACCGGGAGCCCACATGGGATTCGATCCCGGGTCTCCAGGATCGCGCCCTGGGCCAAAGGCAGGCTCCAAACTGCTGTGCCACCCAGGGATTCCTTTTTGTGAGATTTTAGAGGCTAAATATAGACAAGCATATGAATGAGAAATTACCAAGAAAACAATGTGAGGCAGTCCTCATACTTTATTGGGGAGATTTTCACTGTGAACAACCAAAGAAGATCTCCTCTTGATTCTGGAAGCAGGATGGGAAAAGCAACCACTGTAAGATATGTCCAGAGTCTTCTGGATAAAAGAGACCTAATTTCCAGGAGAAAACACAAATGCCAAAAAGCAAAAACCTTTGCCAGAGTATAACTCTGAAATGGTACCTGAGCTGAGGGCGGAGAATTTCCACCATCCAGCCCCCTTTCATCTTCCTGTCTCACCTAACATGGGAGAGGTACATTGATCACAGAACCCAGGGCTCTAAGGAAATCCATGAATAGTGCTGCAGCCAAGGGATAGAGAAAAGGTGGAAAAAGCTTGTAAAAAAATTAATATAGGGAGCCTTCACTAACATGGACCAGGGAAGCTAGAGGAAGAGGTAGGGGAGCCTTACCACTCAATGTCAAATACAGGAAGATTTGTCTGTTAGAGACCCCCTAATCAAAGAATCTCAACAGGAAAGAATCATCAATTATAGGCCCCAAAAGGGAAAGATACACATTGCATCTCCTACAGGAAATCAGCTACCCCTGAAACTCAGCCAATGAGAAAGCCTTATCACCCTGAACTCTACTCCTCTCCAATGGACTTTTGTTCAGAGCAACACCTCCCAACTGTCCACATCTTCTCCTCCAAATAATGTTCCTCTCCTTTGTGTGTTGGACTTGCCTGTGGTTTTGTCATAGCTTATTTGTCCCAGATTGCAATTCTCTGCTATACCCAAATAAACTCATTTTTCGCTGGTAAAATAGCTGGCAGTTTTATTTGAAGGTTAACAAACTGTAAAACTGGAGAAAAACTTACAAAAATCACAGGACTAAGATTAGTCCCCATCAAAACAACAACAACAACAACAACAATGAACTGATAGTTAATCAGATTATAGAATGGTTCCTTTCCCCAGAACTTACCACCAAACCAATACGGCTTCAATATAATAAATCCAAGTGGATCCAAACCAAAAGAGCTACAAGACACAGATTGACTCTTAGGGGTGATACATAAAGAAACCAAAGTCCAGAGAAAACAACAACAAAAAGGATACTAGAGGAATTTGAAGACTTTGACACCTATTGTTACAGTAAACATTAAAAAAGCTGAACCCCTAACCAGATTAACATACATCCTTATACTGAAAGCTTCTTTCCATCAATTCAGTTTTTATTAACCAATAAACCATGTATTAACCATGTCCAGCTTTCAACAGAAAGTTGCAAGGCATGCAAAGCAGATTCTGAATAAAGCAATGATCTGAAGCAGACTCAAACATGGCAGAAATGGAATTAATAGACATGAAATTTAAAATAACTGAGGTTAATATGTGAAGAGCTCTAATGGTAAAAGTAAATAAATACCTTATAAAAATGGGTGCTGGAAGCAGAGAGATGGATACTTTAAGATAGGATCTAAAAGAAGTACTAGATATAGAAAAGGCATCCTCAGAAATGAAGGATGTCTTTGAGGGGTTCATTAGACTCAACCCAAGAGGAATCAGTGAGCTTGATAACAGATGAAAATCAACTGACAAAAATGAAGAGTAAACAGGAAAAAAAACACAATAAAACATCCAAGAACTGTGGGGCAATGTAAAAATGTGTCTTATATGTGTAATTTTTAATGTCAAATGAGGAGAAGAAAACAGAAAAAAATATATTTGAAGCAATAATGGCTGAAAATCCCAACATTATTAACATCTAAGTCATAGATCTAAATTGTTCTAAGAATATCAACCAGAATAAAACAAACAAAACCACAAGACCCCTACACCTAGACATATTACATTTAAACTAGAGAAAATCAAAGACAAACAGAAATTTCTTAGGAAAAAAAGAACCTAAATTCTAGAGTAACGATGTAATGATTACTGTGCATTTCTCATATAAAAATTATGCCTGCAAGAAGAAGATAAAATGGAATACTAAGGTGTTGGAAGAAACCTCCACAACTTAGAATTCTATACCAGAAATCATCCTTCAAAGTAGGAGAATAAATACTCTTTAAGACAAACAAAAACCAAGGGAATTCATCCCCAGCAACCTGCTCTGTAAAGAAATACTAAAATAAATGTTTTAAGCATAAAGAAAAGAAATTTGGATCTACATGAGGTGTGAAAGAAGATTCCAAAATAAAGTAAGCATTGCTAAAAGAGTCACCCAAAATAGAATCAGAAGTTCATTGAGGAGGGCCACCTGGGTGGCTCAGAGGTTGAGCATCTGCCTTTGGCTCAGGTGGTGATCCTGGGGTCCCAGGATCCAGTCCGGCATTGGGCTCCCTATCGGGAGCCTGCTTCTCCCTCTGCCTATGTCTCTGCTCAATCTCTCTCTCTCTGTTTCTCATGAATAAATAAATAAAATCTTAAAAAAAAAAAAAGTAAGGTCTTTGAGGAAGTAGGACTTCTTTGGGTCTCCTGCTTCAATTATCAAAACATCAAGAACTTCTGACGTTTGTCAGTTGCAGCTCTACCTCCTGCTAAAACACATCTTCCTATTTCGGACTGGATAGATATGTATTTAATGTAATTACACGTAACACCCGTTGGCTAAATAACCAATCACATATAGTCAGTTTAAAATCTTCCAGCACCAATCATAATTCTTACAATACAAACTACATGTAATCTTTTTACTTAGTTTTTTTTTTGCCTTTATATGCCTGCAATTTTTAGCAATTTTTAGCACACTTTAGATTTCAGCTGACTGTCTCCTGCTTTACAATCCATAAAACCCCAAATAAATACTTTCGTTTACATTACAGTCTTATTGTCTTCTTGGGGACAGAATGGATCAGAGAAAGAACCAAACAGGATGAAGTAAAATCTTTTTTTTTTATCCTTAATTGATCTAAAATGTAACTGTTCATTTAATAATAATAGTAACAATGTATTTGGTATAAAATAGGATACTGATAAGTGAAATGTTATAAGAGGCAGAAGAGAGGAATTTGGAACACTGTTATTAGGTATATATAGTACTTGTGAGGTGGTGCTGCTATTTGAAAATGAAATTAGATTAATTTAAAATGTGTGTTATAAACTCTAGGGAAACACACACACACACACGTATAATTGAAAGGCTTTCTAAGAAAGGAGATACAGTGCAGTCATATAAAATGCTCATTAATAGCAGAGAAAGAAGAAAAACATGAGAAGAAAGAAAGACCAAATGCAATAAATGGAAAATTGTAACAAACATGGACATTAATTCAGTTATGTATATGAACAATATAAATAAACTTTTTAAAAAGATTTATTTATTTATTTATTTATTTATTTATTTATTTATGAGAGAGAGAGAGAGAGAGAGACTGAGAGAAGGAAAGAGGGAGAGAGAATCCCAAGCTGACTCTGAGCTAAACTCAGGTCCCGATAGCGGGCTCCATCTCATGACCCTGAGATCATGACCTGAGCTGAAACAAAGAGTGGATCACTTGACTATCTGAGCCAAGCAGGGGCCCCTATAAACACTTTTAAAATCATATGATCAGTATATGCAGGGAAAACACACACTCAACTCCATATTAATGTTAAAAACTCTCCTCCAAATAAGAATAGAGAACTTCCTCAGCTCTTAAATTTCCTCAGTTTAAGAAAAACAAAACAAAACAAAACAAAACAAAACAAAACAAAAAAACCAGGTAAGAAAAATCTATTGTTAATCATAAGAAACTAGATTCTTTACTGTATGATTGTGTTATTTTATACAGGTTAACTCAGCTGTTATCCCTTTATCTTTAAGGGATAAAATGGTACCCACATTTTTTTTTTTTAGATTTTATTTATTTATTCATCAGAGACACACAGAGAGAGGCAGAGACACAAGCAGAGGGAGAAGCAGGCTCTCTGGGGGGGAGCCTGATGTGGGACTTGCTCCCAGGACCCTGAGATCATGACCTGAGCCAAAGGCAGTTGCTCAGTCACTGAACCACCCAGGCACCCCAAAATACCACATTGCGTTTATATACACACATGCCTTTTTCCCACAGCAATTAATTTAGAAAAAAAATTAATATACTTTCCTCTCCAAGTTGCCTTAGTTTGAACCAGCTTCCTTCATTCTTATTGATTCTAAATGATAGACTTGGGTTAGATTATTAAATTACCCCTCCCCATAGGCTTAAACAAGCAACATTGTCAAATTTCTTCTAATATCTCAAAACATTTATTTCTCCAATTCTCTACTAACTCTGATCTCACTTTTGTGCATTCCAAAGGAATATGGAATAAATTTTAAAATGGAATGGTAGTTTAAATGGAATAAGTTATTGCTAGGATGGCTCTCAGTTAAAAGCTACAAAGACAACTAATTCACTTGCCACTTAAATATCTCTTAGGTCAATAACCTCCTGGAGTAGTATTAGCATCTTTGCTTAAATAAAAGGACTGAATAAGAGCAATCACATCCCTCCACTTCTCGGACTTCTATGAGTTTTCCCATATCTATGGTTGGAGTCAGTGGCAAATAGTAAACATTTTAGGTTTTCTGGCCAATTATTCTCTAGTGCAACTAATTACCCAATTCTGTTGTAGTGGTAGGAAAGCAGTCACAGACCGTATATAAATGAGGAATGTGCTTGTTCGATAAAACTTTATTTTTAAATTTGGATTTTAAATCCAAGCACTGGCAGGATATAACCTGGAAGCTGCAATTTGCTGACCTCAGAACTGGAAGATACAATAAAAATACTTTAATGGGCATATAATGTTTTTAGAAATGTAGATTTCTTTTTGCCCCATCTTACACCAATCCCCTCCTTGCTCTTTTTATTTTAGGGTTATTTAATTCTATTTCTATTTATATGTTATGTACTATTGTGATTCTATAGCATGTCAGTTAAAGTTCCTTCAAAATAAAAGGTTATTTTTCCTTTTTTCCCAACCTGTTAAATGTTTATTTACCTTTTCTGAAAGATCTAATATATATGCATTCATGTCTATAGGAAATTTGCTTGTTCAAGCCTCTTAGATATGAATTACCTCTGGGTGACCAATCATCCTAGCTTACTCATGACAAGTTTTCTCAGCACTTGGCACATTCAATGCCCAGACTGACACAGTTTAGGAAAATTACGTCAGTTGGTCACCCTGCCATTTTACCTTCAGATTTCTTAAATATTTAAATTCAATATTCCAAATTTTAAGATTTTAGATCTTACAATTATGACAGTATCAAATTATAACATATACTTTTTTCTATTTATTTTCCATAATAATAAATTCTATAACAGCAAGCTATTCATGTTTTATTGTCCTAAAATATTATATAGTTTCTGAACATTGAAAGAAAAAAATATGTATATCTGTATACATACAGGAGTGTCAACCAGAACCAGAATCCATATACATATATACATATTATGGCATTAGAATGCAAAGAGTTGGAAAACAAGAAGGAAGGAAGAAGAAAGAAAGGAAGGGGAATTTATATGTAAATGGACTATAAATGAAATAGAGTTTCTATTTTATAAACCAAATAAGGCTTATAATAAAAAAATACAAAATTGTTTGACCTTGCAAAGGTAAAGAAAGATTTTGGTAGAAACATTTTAATTATTTCTTACTACTTTTTGATATATGGAATTAAGTAATATTGACAGAAGAATATGAAGATATATTATTTCTTGCTATTACTGGAAACTAAATTATAAATATTAAAAAGTAGTTTCATTGATGACCTACTAAAATGCCAACCTCATAATCTTCACCTCTAAAATACTTTTGTGTTACCAAAAGATTAAAACACAATTCAGGAAATAAATGCTAAAATGTAACATGAGATAGTTTACAAAACTCGAATGGCAGAAAAATTTTAAAATATGTGTTTATTACTGAACAATTGTCCTCTTGTCATGTTTAATTAATTACAATTTGACATAGTATTACAACTTCAATCATCAATAGATCTAAGAGGTATCTTAACAGGAAGGAGATTGAAATAATGCATAGGATTAAATTTAGTGGAAAATAAGTGGCCAAGGAAATGGACTGAATAAGGAGACACTTTCACAGGTGACATCATTAGAGGGCTGCCCAAGGCCTCCAAGTTTGGCCTACAGTTGACTTCTGGGAGGATTAAGTCATGGTTGGCTTTGCAGGGCATGTGAAGTCTTTTCATTATGGGCAATAGTTTTTGTGGAAAACAAACACAGCAGGAAAATCAAATTAAAAATTTAAGCTTCTTTAATTGGGTCTTTTCTAATTAAGAAAAGAATAGTTTAATTGGATCTTCTATAGTAGAACAGTCTTGATTTTGAATAAACTTGAAGTAAATCAGCATGGTTTGCCACATGTACTGCTGAGGGAGTATATGAGCCTCTCTGCAGTGGGTAGTTCACATGCAGAGGAACTTGGGCAATTCTCAACCTAACCCACAAGTCTTGATACTATCAGCTATTATGGAGGCCTGAGCTTTGACAATAGTGGCCTGGATTCTGGTTCTGGTTGTGCTTGTAGAAAATCCTGTCGGTAGCTTAAGCTCTAGTGTGGAGGTCTAGGTCCTGGCTCTTGCCTCAGAAGATGTGGATTTGACCTCTACTGAAGAATATATTGATGTTTCTGGACCCTAGACACAGAAAGCTTGAATTATAGATCCTTTATTCCAAAGAGTTTTCTGATATGTTTCTCTTTAATTCTATGAAAAGCTTTCATAACCCTGGTGGAACATTCCACAAGAACTGGGAGTGGCAACAATATCATGAGCAATACTATGGATTCCATGGTTGGAACCAATCTCTGAACCATTAAGCTACTCATATATCATCATTGCTTCCATTTCTGTATTGATTTTTCAGTAAAACTTTTAGTGACATCACAAATCTCCCTTCCTCTCCTACCCCAACTGATTAAAAATAAAGAACATATCCAATCAGGAAAATAAATTTCCTTTTTGAAATGGGATTTTTTTTCTCCCCCATGGTTGCTTTCTTATCCATGACCCATTCAGGTGACATTAGCTGAGGTATTACAAGGAATATTTAGACTTGCTCATCTGATAGTACTTAATTTTTTTAAACAGCTACAAGTTAAGATTGTTAACATTTTCATGTCTTTAGATAAAAGCCATAGTAATATTAACCCTCTTTCAAATACATCATAGGTTTCAGATGAGGCTCCCCCCCACCATGTAAATAAAACAAGGGTAAATGGGAAAATTGTGGTACTACAAGAATTCCACTTTTGGTATATTCTTAACAGATTCAAGGAGGCATTCTTTCAGGAATTTTTTCCCTAGTAAATTAGTTTGAAGTTTAAAGAGTAGGAAAGAGGAGAGCATCTCAGGTTTGGATGAAAACTTGTTATCCTTGCAATGCCAGAGAAAGGAAGTTTGACTACTCCAAAGTAGGCATTAGTGAACTTCTGGATGAAAAGCAGAAATTTATTGGTTCTAAGAGTGCCAAATACACTATCATGGTGATGGAGATTTGTGTATATAATTGAACCAAATAAAGGTACATTTACTCAATAAGACTTTTTTGAACAGAGACTTTATGTGTTAGACAGTCAATGGATTAAAAGATATACCTATATAGAATTAAGAGATCTTTTCTGATGCTCATGGATAAATAGTAGAGGCTGACCTGTCATCAAATATCTACAACAAAATGTGATATAGTCAATAGTAGAGGAAATATAGAGCCAAAGTTTGAAATGGGTATTTAAATGGATCTATAGATTTTTTTCCCTAGAAGCAAAATGATAATATCATTTATGGGCAAACACTAAATATCCCCAATACATAAGCTCAGGATTATCTTTCCTGGTAATCTTGCTTGAAGACATAATAAAATAAATCTATACTGACTGAATATGTGGTAAACATGATTAAAACTTAACAGAACCAATTGAAAAATACTGATTGATCTGATCCAAAGCAAGCCTAGTTTTTAATAGGTGTGAGGTCTCCTATTTCCATGAGAGAAAACAAATTACTGAAGTTTTCTTCCATATATCCTTTGGTATAAATATTATACATAGAATACCTAAGGCTTGTCACACATACTACTGAAGAAATTTAAATGTCTTTGAATATCAGCTCTACACAATGAGCTCAACTCTACACAATGAGTTAACTAGCCAGGGTCTAGACACTGGCTTCCATGATCAGGGCTGTCACAATGACCTTGGACATGACAGATTTCGAAAACAAGGTATTGTGGTTGTAGCTATAAATACTCCCATCCAATTTGTTGTGAAAGATGCTGGACTCTTGATATCTACTAAGTTTTAAGACCTAAGATTCTTGGGAGAATGGTCCAAAAACAAGACTTAACTTCTCAAATGTTTAATTTTATCAAATCTATTTCCAGCTTATATCAGGCAGAGAAGATGAATTGCAGGCTTACCAACTTGTTGGCATAAGATTTAAGAGCTGTCTGTGTATGTACAGCTGTTCAATAGCAATTCAAACTTATTCTATAAATATTGGATATTTAACCACAGACATTATTTCTCCTTTCACTCTCAAGACACTCATTTTTCATCTGAAATTTCTTTAGTGTATTTTACACTGGGAGAGATCTCTATAATCATTTTCCAATAAATGTGTTTAATGTGGCATTACAATATGGTCTTAACTTTAGTCATTTATCTTAATAATTTCCCTTTGTTTTATTATATTTTAAATGAAGGCAACTGTTTCTCTTCCTGAAGATATCATTTATTTCCATTATTAAATCAGTGAAAAACAAATATAGATTTAGCTTTAGAGGGAGAGGTTGCTGGTCTTTCCAAGATTGCTATTTTTCTTCCCTCTTCTGTGTTTTTAAGTCAGAATCCTGACTTCCAGTCCCAAGTGTTCTAGTCAGTGATCACTGAAGTTACTTATTAAGTAGTAAATATGCTTTAGACTTTTTTTTTTTTGAATTCTTAACAAAAATTTATATTGGAGCAAACTTCATATTATGGCAGTAGTTTGGGGTACTAAAATCCCTGGGCTAAGACTGGTTAAAAATAGTCTTCCTTATAACTTTAATTTCTTTGGCCACTTAGCCACTGGTTATATCCACAGTATTATGAATCACCAAAGAGAAATTGATATCAAGGAGCTGTGTGAGAGCTTTGTAGTGAACCACTAGACCAAGGAATCTAACAATCCTATCACACAGACTCTGTTATTCATTCTAGCTGCCTCATGAGTTATTTGTATGGTGAGGACAACTTAATCTATTCATCAGCCAGAACTTTTTGGCCCTAATGCTTTTTCCCTAAATATTTGCTATTTCCATGTTTTAAAATTGTTTCAAGTTAAGCATCTTAGCAGAATTCTTTGAAGTATGGTACTAGGTACCAAAAACTTAGGCTTAAACTCTCTTGGGAATCTATCATAAGATGACAATTCCAATAGGGCTGAGTGGCTCAGCTGGTTAAGCATCTGCCTTAAGCTCAGGTCATGATTTCGGTGTCCTGATAACCACCCCTGAATTGGGCAACCTGCTCCACAGGGAGCCTGCTTCTCCCACTCCTCCCTGTTGCCATTTCTGTGTCTCTCAAATAAATAAATAAAAATCTTTTTTTTTTTTTTTTAAAGACGGTAATTCCAATGGAAACAATATACTGGAAATTGCATTGGAAGTCACACTAATGAAAATTAGAAACATTTTAAAATCAACTTAAATGTTATGCAAATCACAATTAATTTAAATCACAGTCCATTGAGGTAGAAAAACAATATTTTTTAATCTTAGCACCTCTTGTGGGTAAGTAGTAGTATATAATTTTGGCTTTAATTTGAGTTTCCCTGATAACTAATCATGTTGCACAATTTATTTGCTTATTGTATATCTTTCTCTCAGGTTCTTAGGTTTTGGAGTATATTTGTCTTTACTCATTTGAGTTGTAGGAGATCTTTACATATGATAGATATCTTTGTCTCTATCTTTACCTCTATCACCTCTATTCTCTATCTCTAATCAATATCCATACCTCTTTATATCATCTGCACTATATATATATATAACTATTTTTTTTCTAGTCTGTGGCTTGCTGCTAACAAATTTCACTTCACAATCTTTTATTTTATGGTCAGTGCTTTATGAGTCTTAAAACAAACAAACTTCTAGAAGCCTTAAATTTTTAGCTTTTATACTTAGTTCTATCATCCATTTGAATTAATTTTTGTGTAGACTATGTAGAAGTTAATGCCATTTTCTTCTTGTTCCATATAAGCTTCCATTGTTTCAGTACCATCTGATGAAAAGTCTTTTGTTTGTTTTGGAATCTTTGTAGGAAAAAAGTCTTATTCTAGACTTCTTAGTATTTTTTCATTGACTTGTGTGTCCTCACACCAATACCACATTTTCTTAATTATTTGAGTTTAATAAGTATTAAAATAGATTAATATGAAGGTTTTCTTTCCTTATAAATATTGCTTTGGATATTCCAGGTTTTTTGGATTTCCTTATACACATTAGAATCTTTTTTTTAAGGATTTTATTTATTCATTTGACAGAAAGAGAGAGTGCACACAAGCAAGGGGAGTGGCAGATAAAGGGGGATCCCCACTGAGCAGAGAGCCTGATGTGATGTGGGGCTCCATCCCAGAACTCTGGGATCACGACCTGAACTGAAGGCAGATGCTTAGCTGACTAAGCCACCCAGCACCCTCACTTTAGAATCTTTTGTAAATATATACATCATGCTGTCATTTCAATTAGGGATTTTATTTAATATATAATTTGGGAGGCATTCTGTCTACTGTCAATACATAAACATTTTATATTTACATATATCTTTATTAATTTCTTCCAAGAATTAATTTGTAACCATCAAAAACTAAGTCTTGTAGATCTTTCTCCAAGATATCTCTATTTTATTTTTCTGATATTCTTGCATTTTATTTTCTAATTTTTCATATATAATTGAATCCTGGATTTGTAGATTTTTATTTTCTGAAAGAATTAGCATAAAATTAAAATTATTTCTTACAATAATTAGTATCATTTAAGTAGTTGCTAAAACTTACCACTAAAGGTATGTGAATCTGGGAGTTTTCTTTGTTAGCAGTCTGTTGTTTTTTTTTTTTCTTTTAAATACAAACTTTATCTCCTTAAGAGATATACCAATTAAGGTTTTTATTTCTTCTTATGTCAGTTTTAATAAACTTTATATTTAAGAAATTGTTGACTTCTATGTAGTATATTTCAGTACATAAATCAGAACAGAGCATTTGACTTCTATCTCATTTGATATTAAGAAGGTCTTTGGAAAATTAGGTTAGTTTGTTTTCTGTTGAATTACTCCTTACTGGGGTGGAGCCAGTACAAATGCTTTGATTGACTGATCAATATAAATATAACCATAGTATTGATATAATTCAACAGAATTCAAAAATTGAATTGTCAAATAAAACAATGGCATTAAGCATTTTGTGACTTTTAAAATCACCATAATTATCTTAGAGTCATGTGGTAATCTCTCTCCTCAAAAGAACTTTAAATATACCCCTTGTCATTAAGTAGCAGGTTTTTAAAAATGAAATGCATGGATATCAGGCAGTAGAATACCAAAAACCCCATTAGTATTATGTGCAAAACCTTAACAAATATTTCTTTAATTTGCTCATCCTTTGGTTTGATGGATTTCATATGAGTATCCAAATTAAACACACACACACAATATTAAAGATATCCTCAGATTAATCTCTGAGAGAAATTACTATGATACACGCTATGTTTTTGTTTCTTTTCCCAATTCCTGCACAAAATGATCAATAGAGCTATTTATTACTTCTGGCATAATACTATAATCCTGGTTGCTAGAAAGGAGTCCTAAATTGTCAGGATGTCCTCTTGATCTCCTTCAGGTCATAAATGCAAAGGATCATTGACATTTATTTAATGGAGACACCATCAGTTTTGACCAGGATTGAATATAGAGAACAAAGAACATTCATTTGTTTTATTCTCCCTCCCTTTTTTCTTCCCTTTGTTTCTTCTCAAGTTTGGAAGTGGCTTCTTTAAGGAGACATCAATATTTTTAAAAATGTGTGTAAAGATTAAGAAATAAGTCTAATGAGACAATGTAAACATAATTGGTTCTGTCTTGTCTTCAAACTGCACAAAAGTCAAGTAAAATCTGTTTGTATCTCAATATATTTAGATATTTGACATTGAAGAGTTCATAGTGTTAAATGGGGCATCCTTTAAGAATAACATTATCTTTTTGAGAATTTTTGCATCCATGTTCATCAGGGATATTGGTCTGTAATTCTCCTTTTTGGTGGGGTCTTTGTCTGGTTTTGGAATTAAAGTGATGCTGGCCTCATAGAACGAATTTGGAAGTACTCCATCTCTTTCTTTCTTTTTTTTTTACTCATGACATTAGGTTTTTATTTATTTATTTTTATTTATTTTTACATTAGGTTGTTTTAATGCTATTCACATACATAACCAGGTTATTCATTCATATGTATGTATCACATTTAATTAAGAATATTTATATTGATTCAAATTTTTCATCACTTCAAATAGCTGAAATAAGCATCCTTGTGTACATACCCTAGTATTTATGTGAGAATGACTTTGTGTAGTAGACTGCTATAGGGAGAATATCTGTACAGTTAAAAAATTAATTTAAAATGCAAAATCTTTCCTTAGGGTAGCTATATCAATTTACACATCTGCCATAATTGTACAAAAGATCTTAGTTCCATCCCCCATTCAGCAAGTGATACAGTCAGGATTTAACAGTTAGCAATTTACCCAGCTAACGTGCTGAATATACTCATTGTCTCAATTTGCAACTATTGACATGATTATATTTTTATTTTTATTATATAAACTATTATGTTGTTACTGGGTTAAAAGATTTTCTAACTTGCAATAATACCTGTGTTCCTGAGATAAGCTGTTTTTGTTTGTGGTGCAGTATTTTTTAGCATATAGCTTTTATATTTAATATGGCCTTTTAAGAGTTATATAAAATTGCTACATCTGTATTTATATATGATATTGGTCAAGATAAAAATCATATTCTTAAGTCATTCATATTCTGTTTATGCATCAAGTTTACTGTAGTATCATAAAGTGAGTTGAGTATCTTCCTTTTTTCTTTTTGAACTCGGCCACAGTAACTTCTTGCAAGATACATCCACGAAGGCAAAAGAAACAAAAGCAAAAATGAACTATTGGGACTTCATCAAGATAAGAAGCTTTTGTACAGCAAAGGATACAGTCAACAAAACTCAAAGACAACCTACAGAATGGGAGAAGATATTTGCAAATGAAGTATCAGATAAAGGGCTAGTTTCCAAGATCTATAAAGAACTTCTTGAACCCAACACCAAAGAAACAAACAATCCAATCATGAAATGGGCAAAAGACATGAAGAGAAATCTCACAGAGGAAGACATAGACATGGCCAACATGCATATGAGAAAATGCTCTGCATCACTTGCCATCAGGGAAATACAAATCAAAACCACAATGAGATCCCACCTCACACCAGTGAGAATGGGGAAAATTAACAAGGCAGGAAACAACAAATGTTGGAGAGGATGCGGAGAAAGGGGAACCCTCTTACACTGTTGGTGGGAATGTGAACTGGTGCAGCCACTCTGGAAAACTGTGGGGAGGTTCCTCAAAGAGTTAAAAATAGACCTGCCCTACGACCCAGCAATTGCACTGTTGGGGATTTACCCCAAAGATACAGATGCAATGAAATGCCGGGACACCTGTACCCCGATGTTTATAGCAGCAATGGCCACGATAGCCAAACTGTGGAAGGAGCCTCGGTGTCCAACGAAAGATGAATGGATAAAGAAGATGTGGTTTATGTATACAATGGAATATTACTCAGCCATTAGAAATGACAAATACCCACCATTTGCTTCAACGTGGATGGAACTGGAGGGTATTATGCTGAGTGAAGTAAGTCAGTCGGAGAAGCACAAACATTATATGTTCTCATTCATTTGGGGTATATAAATAATAGTGAGAGGGAATATAAGGGAAGGGAGAAGAAATGTGTGGGAAATATCAGAAAGGGAGACAGAAGTAAAGACTGCTAACTCTGGGAAACGAACTAGGGGTGGTAGAAGGGGAGGAGGGCGGGGGGTGGGAGTGAATGGGTGACGGGCACTGGAGATTATTCTGTATGTTAGTAAATTGAACACCAATAAAAAATAAATTAAAAAATTTAAAAAAAATTTAGGGTATAAAAGCCTCTGTGCAGGTGTTGAGATTCATACTCGGGAAACGCACCTGCCATAGCAAACCAAGCCTCTCTTGACATCATGGGCTACTACAGAGCTATGATGGAGACCTGGGCTGTGGATATCTCTGGGGATGTGGCAACTCCTACAGACAGGGCTGTGCCTGCGGCTGAGGAGGCTACAGATGCACCTGTGCCACCCATCTTATTGTGGAGGATATGGATTCTCTGGCTTCTATTAAAATTCTTCTTTATTAGTGTTATTTCTGGTTCTATGAGTATACTTTCAGAATCTGATTTCAACCTTTGGGTCAAACAAGATTTTACTGGGTCCATTTATCAAAATACTTAGCACCTAAAACTTTCAGTACATTTATAGTTACACAGTTTTGTATCAATCATGTCTCCTTGACTTCTTTAATAAAGTCTCTTAATTTGAAAGAGCAAATATAGCCTTTGTTTAATTATTATCAATTATGTATGTAATTAAGCAAAGATATTACTCAACTTTCCATGAAGATTTTAATATAGTTTCTTATGTATTAAATATTTATTTCAAAGAGACATATTAAAAGAATAATAAATTCAGACTGAAATGAGTAAATAATTTCTCAAATACCTGTTTGTTTTTAAAATTTTAATCAAGCAAATACAAATTTTATTTATTGCATTTATGCATTTATGCATTATTGTATTTATGTATTTATGGCAATAAATAAAAAATAATTTACATGTTTAACATTTTATATAAATCCACTTATCAATGCAGTCAATAAGTAAATAATTCATCCATGTTTCAAAATGTGTCTTTCTTTACCTCTTTAATGGTAAGAAAAGAAGAATCATAGATCAAATATTTTCTGAACTTCTAGGAAAGAAAAGTGTTTTTTAAATGAATTTCTTGATTATATATAACATTTTTCTTATTTCCTCCACTTGGCATTCTTATGAAAATAATTATTTTATAAATGTATCAAAAGTACTCCAGAGAGATCCCTGGGTGGCTCAACGGTTTAGCACCTACCTTTGGCCCAGGGCATGATCCTGGAGTCCCGGGATTGAGTCCCACATTCGGCTCCCTGCAAGGAGCCTGCTTCTCCTTCTGTCTGTGTCTCTGCCTCTCCCCCCACCCATTTCTCTCTCTCCCTCAGAAATAAATAAATAAAATCTTTAAAAAAATACTTCAAATTAGTTAATTAAAATATATGTAGTATTGAAGATATTAATTGGTTTTGATTTTTATTATGTCAGTGTTCCTCTCTAACATTCAATGAGAGTCTTTTTTTTTAAGATTTTATTTATTTAGAGCACAAGGGTTGGGAGGGGCAGAAGAAGGGAAAGAGAGGTAGACTCCATGTTGAGCATGGAGGCCAATTCAGGGCTCAATCCCACACCCCCAAGATTATGACCTGAGCTGAAAGTAAGAGTCAAATGCTCAACTGACTGAGCCACTCAGGTGCCCTGATATTCTTCTTTTTTACTTTCATCATCATCATCTTCATGGTATTCAAGACTTTTGCAACTGTAAATGAAATGTAAACACCTAGATACAATCAGAAAATAGATCACTCTGCAGTTTTACTTGATGAGAATCATTATTTATACAAAAGATTTTTTTAAAGTAGATTTCCAATCAATTACCACTCATCAAAAGCAAGCATTTTATTGTTGGTATTTTACATAATAGAGTATGTAAAAGATGTAATAAAAGTATATTACCTTTTCAAATTTGAATGGCATATTCAGGTAATGGAACAAAATAAAGTTTTTGTTTCTGTTTGACTTGATGAAATCCAATAATGCAAGGACAGCAGCAGAGTGAGGGCTGACCTAGCATTAAAGATTGTACTGTGCTGCTCCTTATATAATACAGGTGCAGAAACTCCAGATGGTTAAGTGACTCCTGGAGTCACAAATATCACAAGTGCCAGAACTAAGATCAGAAACTAGTTCATTGAAACCTGGTGATCTATCCCATCATGCTTAGTCTCTTTCATTATATATTTACAAATTTGAATACCATCTGGAAAGTTCTTGTCATATTTCCATGAATAGCTACAATTTTATAGATGAGTTTATGGGGAATGATTCCCTCTGTTAGATTAACTACCTCTTACTGTGTTTTCTTTTACATTTTTATTGTGAAAATGTTATTTTATTGTATCTAATCTACTTCTCAGTTTCTAATTTAGCTGTACTTCAAGGCAAATGAAGAATGAATAGTGTTAAAACTCAATCCTCAAGATCATGGCTTTTTATTAGAAAGGTTGGGATTTGTTTATACAACCTGAAAATAGAAAAAAAAAATCAGCCAACTCCTGTCACTTGTCCTATCAAATATTGTACTTTCGCATGTGAGGACATGGGGGATACAGTTTGGTCATGCCTTTAAGAACTTTGATTCCTATAACTAAATTCCATTTGAAATTATTCTATTCTCACACAGGTCAGCACTTTTGCAGCTTAAGGAAGGTGTTACAAAATTACAAAAAAAAAAGAAAAAAAGAATTATCAGTAAAATTAGAATGAGAAAAAAAAATGGTAACATTCCTAGCATAAATTGTATATTTTTGCAACCTACAATTTCATATTTTATTGACTCGTGTCTGAATTATAGGACAACCTTTGGAATTTATAACAAACGTTTCCTTTATTGATAAAGACTATTATTTATCCCAAATGAAAACACATTTTCTTCTTTCCTAACCATTATCATAGTGTTATTCAACATGTATTTCAAAGGAAACTTCCTACTGTGAAAAGAAAAAAAAATCCACTTTGGGTACAGTAACCAAACATAAAGCAATACTTCTACAAAGAAATATATATCCTTCATTTTCCAATGAATGCTTTCATTTCAACAATTTTTTTCACTTAGAAAAAAACAAGACTAATATTTGTTCTACATATTTTATGATACTCTAGTATTGATATTTTGCTGCTCATTAGCAGTAAAATTGGTCTTGTGTAAAAATATCACATTTTATTCCTTGAAACTATTTTCATTTCTTATTTGACTATTGAGGTTTTTCATTTATGTTGTTTAGTGTTCTATCTCAGGTGGATATATCTCTTTCAAATCCAAACAAACAAAAATTAGCCATTAATGACTTTCACAGGATGTGGCTGAGTTATATGAAAAAAAGGTGATATCCTTAATCCTGTCTGTCATTTATGATTCTATCTATTTAAAAAGACTTACTGAGAATGATCAGTTCATTTTATCAACTATTTCTATTTTAGGGTAAGAAATAATGAAATAATATTTGGATAAAAGAAACATGGGATATGTTGGGTTATGACATATTGAACAATATTTTGGCTTTAAAAAGGTAGCTTGCTAAGGCGAAGTCAGAGAGTTGCACAGATTGTGGTAGCCATGATAGTTACTATCAATTTACTTATAATTTCTTCATTAGTTCTGTGAACAGTGTTTAATTCCCTGCTTTGCTGTTTAAAATTAAAACATTTGAAGAAAGTTACATATGATAAAATTCTTGAGAATCTCATAAAAACTCAACGGTATATTTAAAATCATGTAAGTTAAGGGGCACTTTATGAGGCTCAGAAGGCTGAAATCAAGAGTGGCTGACTCTTGGTTTCAGCTCAGGTCATAATCTCAGAGTCCTGTGTTTGAGCCCCAAGTAGTGCTCTGCACTCTGGGGAATCTTCTTGGGGATTCTCTCCCTCTCCCTCTTCCCCTCCCCTATGCTCAATCTCTCTCTCTCTCTCTCTCAGATAAATAAATATTTTTAAGAAAATCATGTAAATTAAATTTTTTAGTGATCCAAATCAAGAGACAGGAGCTACATGGAGATTAGTTAAGTGTAAGGCCAACCTTAGACATAGTTGACTAATTCAACCAAGTTAACTAAGGGGTTTTATGAGATCCAAGCCAGATGTTCTCACACATTTCTTGATTCTGTGTCATTCACCATTGTGTCTTCATTTTAAAAAGTTTGAAGATATTCCCAATTTTGAGATACTCTTTTAACATTCGGAAGACCCTGAGTTATTGTATTTTTTTCCAGTAAGATCTTAATGAGCAATTAAAAAGGTAGTAGAAAGTAGTTAGAATTTGCCTGACTATAAATGTGTAAAAAATAGACATATAAAACAAAGGGAAATATTACCGTAGCTATAAAGAGGAGGTGGAAAGAAGTATCTACTAGAATAAACCAATAGAAGCCTGGAGTGAGGAGAAATATTGTCAATTTGAAAATTTTATCTGATTTACTTAGTAGGTTTTGAAAGGAAGGGAAGAAAAAAAGCCAAAATGAGAATAACAATAGAAATCATATATAGCAGGAGAGTAGTAGACCTCATTTCATCTGGTCCCTTGAATTTAGCTAGAAAACTATTAAATCATTCTGAACACCTATGAATCCAACCTGAGATGTTAAAAAAATAAAAATAAAAAATAAAGAACTGCTGCAATTCTAGAAGAGTGACCTTTTTTTGCAAGGTGGGAGGTGCAGGTAAGTGAATCTGAGGGGATATATTAGACAGTAAATGGTGGGGGGTGGGAGCCTCCATAAAACCAGCCACCAGAAAGTGATATAGCCCTAGAGCACAAAATCAGAACATTTGGAAGTCGGCTCCAGTAAGAGATGTCCCTGCCTGAAAGGTGCCCAGATGGCAAGGCAGTATTTCATATACCCTATCTGTTAGAGCATCCAATTTAGACTGCATCTTAGTTAGAGCATTTTTAATTTCAGCCTGATTAGATTTTATTTCTGCACCAAGAGATTCTCTAGCAAGGCTGTCATTCAGAATAGCAGGAGAGATAGAGCTTCCAGGACAAACAGAAACTAAAAGAATTTGTGATCACTAAACCAGCCCTGTAAGAAATATTAAAGAAGGTCCTGTAAGTGAAGAAGGAGCCCAAAAAGTAGCATACACCATAAAGAAATAGATACAATCTACAGAAGCAGGGACTTTACAGGTAATACAATGACACTAAGTTCATATCTTTCAATAGTTACTCTGAATATAAATGAGCTAAATGCTCTAATCAAAAGACACAGGATATCAGATCAGATAAAAAAAGCAAGACCCATCCATATGCTATCTACAAGGGACTCATTTTAGACCTAAGGCATCGCCAGATTGAAAATTAGGGGAACCAAAAAAAAAAAAGTGAGGGGAACCATTCATCATGCTAATGTACATCAGAAGAAAGTTGGGGTAGCAATTTTCATGTTAGACAAATTAGATTTTCAACCAAAGACTAGCAAAGGATTAAGAGGTACAGTATATCATACATCCAACAAGAAGATTAAGCAATTATAGATATTTATGCCCCTAAGTTAGGAGCAGTCAATTATATCAACTAATTAATAACCAAATTAAAGAAACACATTACAATAATACAATAATAGCAGGGGATTTCAACACCCTATTCACAACAATGAACAAATCATCTAAGCAAATCAAAAGGAAACAAGCGCATTGAATGACACACTGGACCAGATGGACTTCACAGATATACATGAAGCATTCATCCTAAAGCAACAGAATACACATTCTTCTTGAGTGCACATGGAACATTCTCCAGAATAGATCATATACTGAATCACCAATCAAGTGTCAATCAAGCCTCAATTGATACCAAAGATTGGGATTATTCCCTGCATGTTTTCAGACCACTTTGAAACTTGAACTTAAGAACAAGAGGAAATTTGGAAGGAACTCAAACACTTGGAGGTTAAAAAAGCATCCTACTAAAGAATGAATGGGTCAACCAGGAAATTAAAGAAGAATTTTTAAAATTCATAGAAACAAATGAAAAAGAAAACACAATTGTTCAAAACCCTTGGGATACAGCAAAGGCAGTCCTAAGAGGAAAATACATAGTATTACAAGCCTTTCTCAAAAATTAGAAAAATCTCAAATACACAAGCTAAATTTATACCTGAAAGATCTGGAGAAAGAAAGCAAATAAAGCCCAAGTCAAGCAAGAGTAGAAAAATAATAAAGATTAGAGAAAAATCAATGAAATAGAAATCAGAAGAACAGTAGAACAGATCAATGAAACTAGAAGCTGGTTCTTTGAAAGAATTAATAAGATCAATTAACCCCTAGCCTGACTTATCAAAAAGAAAAGATAAAGGACTTAAATTAATAAAAACATGAATGAAGGGGAGAGTTCACAACCAACACCAAGGAAACACAAACAATTTTAAGAACATACTATGAGCAACTATAAGCCAACAAATTAGGTAACCTGGAAAAAATGGATGAATTTCTGGAAACTTAAAAACTACCAAAACTGAAACAGGAAGAAATAGAAAACCTGAACAGACCCATAACCAGCAAGGAAATTGAAGCAGTGATCAAAAATCTCCCAACAAAGAAGAGTCTAGGGCCAGATGTCTTCCCAAGAGAATGCTACCAAACATTTAAAGAAGAATTAATATCTATTCTTCTGAAGCTGTTTCAAAATATAGGAGAAAAGGAAGGAAATTTTCCAAATTTGTTCTACGAGGCCAGCATTACCTTGACCCCAAAACCAAAGATCCCACCAGAAAGCAGAATTACAGCCAATATCCCTGATGAACATGAATGGCAAAATTCTCCCCAAGATACTAGCCAATAGAATCCAACAATACATTAAAAGGATTATTC
Organism: Canis aureus; assembly: GCF_053574225.1. NCBI lineage: Eukaryota > Metazoa > Chordata > Mammalia > Carnivora > Canidae > Canis > Canis aureus. The sequence goes on along the minus strand of NC_135640.1, from coordinate 30,163,409 downwards.
ACCACAACCAAGTGGGATTTATTTCTGGGCTGCAAGGGTGGTTCAACATTCTCAAATCAATCACCGTTATGGATCACATTAATAATAGAAAGGACAAGAATAATACAATCCTCTCAATGGATGTGGGAAAAACATTTCAAAAAATACAGCATCCTTTCTTGATTAAAACTCTCCACAGTGTAGGCATAGAGGAAACATACCTAAATACCATAAAAGCCATCTATGAAAAGTCCACAGTGAATATCATTCTCAATTAGGACATACTGAGAGCTTTTCCCCTAGGGTCAGGAACACAACAGGGATGCCCACTCTCACCACTGTGGTTCAATATAGTACTAGAAATCCTAGCCTCAACAATCAGACAACAAAAAGAAGTAAAAGGCATTCAAATAGAAGTCAAAGTCTCATTCTTCACAGATGACATGATACTATATATGGAAAACCCAAAAGAATCCAGGTCTTTAGGATTTGAAATGGAAATTGAACTTCTACTCTGATAAGCCTCCCAAAATTTCTAGAACTCATACAGGAATTTAGCAACATGGAAGAATATGAAAACAATTGCACAGAAATAAATTGCATTTCTATACACTAAATGAGACAAAAGAAAGAGAGTCCTATAATATTTAGTTTAGAGAGCTCATTAGAACTAGGCATTTCTCCAAAGAGATACAACTGGCCAACAGACACATGAAAAAATGCTCAACATCACTCAGCATCAGGGAAATACAAATCAAAACCACAGTGGGATACCACTTCACACCAGTCAGAATGGCTAAAATTGACAAGTCAGGAAACAACAAATGTTGGCGAAGATGTGGAGAAAGGAGAACCCTCTTACACCGTTGGTGGGAATGCAAACTGGTGTAGCCACTTGGAAAACAGTATGGAGGTTCCTTAAGAAGTTAAAAATAGTGCTACCCTATGACCCAGCAATTGCATTACTGGTATTTACCCCAAAAATACAAATGTAGTGATCTGAAGGGGTGCCTGCACCCAAATGTTCATAGCAGCAATGTCCACAATAGCCTAACTATGGAAGGAACTATGATGTCCTTCGACAGATGAATGGATAAAGATGTGGTATATATACACAGTGGAATATTAACCATCAGAAAGAATGAACACTTAGCACTTACATTGACATGGATGAAACTGGAGTGTATTATGCTGAACAAAATAAGCCAATCGCAGAAAGACAATTATATGGTTTCATTCATATGTGGATATAAGAAACAGTGCAAAGGGTCATAGGGGAAGGGAGGGAAAACTGAATGAGAAGTCATCAGAGAGGGGAAAAAAACCATGAGAGACTCTTAATTATAGGAAACAAACTGGGAGTTGATGCAGGGGAGGTGGGTGCAGGGATGGGGTAATTAGGTGATGGGAATTAAGGGGGGCATGTGATGTGATGAGCACCGGATGTTATATGCAACTGATGAATTATTGAACACTACATCTGAGACTACTGATATCCTATATATTGGTTAATTGAATTTAAATAAATTTTTAAAAAGACAAAAGAAAAAGAAATCATATATGGATTATTAATGAAGGATAAAGAAAAGCAGAGATTGGCATGTATAAAAATATAGGGGCAGATAACAATCTGCAATTTTAGTCAGGCTTTGAAGAGTATCAGTTATGGAGGAGGTTTTTAGGATTTGAAATGGAAATTGAACTTCTACTATGATAAGCCTGTATTTGAGATGGATTTTATGCCCTCAATTTCTGAAATTAATTATTCCATGTTTTGCCACCAAAAGGTTCTGAAGCTAGTGTTTAAAGCTGAAAATATTATAAAGGTTATTATAATTAAAATGCTAAAAATCAACATGCACCTTCTTTTTAAAAACGTTTTCTGAACAGAGAAGCACTTTCTTCAGTCCTCGCCTTGATAAATAAATTTGCTTTTTGAAAAATATTGATTTAACATCTGTAAATTGAACAAATATCTGTGAATTTAGTTGGAGATGGAATTATCCACTTGGGAGATGACAGAACAGAGAAAATGTTTAATTATAAAAGGAATGTTATCAAATGTAAATGATGTAATATACTTGGTAATAAGAAATTCAATTTAGGGTTTGGAATGTACAAAATTTAAAGAGGCAGCCATTTCTTCCCATAAAAGCAAAACAACAGGCTCAAGAGCCTTCTAAGTAAGAAGCTAAGTAAGCCCAGGTATTTTACTAAGAATGAGGGCCTCTCCTTTTGTCAGGAGACAGAAGAATAAGGAGTTAGAACATTACAGGTAACATGCAGCATGACACAAAGGAAGGGTATACATGTGATTTATCATATGTTCTGCTCAGGGTATATAAGCATCCCTCTACACATGCTGACATTCACACTCAGGATCTTGCCTTGAACTACATATCAAACTCAACACCCTTGACACCACAAGCTACTACAGCAGCTACTATTGAGGCCAGCAGCTACTATTGTGGCTCTGGTTGGGGAGGCTACAGATATGGCTGCTGCCGTCCATTGTGCCATGGAAGATATGGATTCTCTGGCTTCTAGTGAAATCCTGCCCCAGGATCCTAACATCTGAAGCTATAGGACTATCTGAATTTGACTAAAATAACCAAACCAAACAAGATCATTCAGGGCCAAGCCAAGATTAAAAACATTTGGCATCTAAGACTTTTTAGGAATATTTATCATTTTATAATGTTTTTTTTTTCATGTCTCCTTTATTTGTACTTTTATAAGTGTGGGATTTCTCTATTCTTTTTGCAATAAACTAATTAAGTTAAAACAGCATACATGGCTTTCATTTCTTTATGAAACTCAAAATATTGAAGTGATTATTTGTAACTGCACCAACTGACAATGATGAAAATAAATTACTCCATGGAAAGCCAAAGTCATAGGAGAGATATATACACACACCCATATGGCTAGAGAGATACATGTGAAACCATACACTTAGTTGAAATGGAGATTCTTTTTTTTCCTCTGAACACTAGACCAAATCTTATTCAATGCTTTTAGTTAGACAACTTTGGTACATGAATTTAGTACTGAACTATTAACTTTACATATGTTCATACCTGAAGTGAGGCCAACAGAAAGAATGAGTATTTTTCTGTTTTGTTCAAAATTTATTTTTAGTTAGACCTTTCAGTAATAAGAAAAAGTAGTGATAGAATAAAATATATCTCTAAATAAACAGTGAAATTAAACATTTTTTGTGTGTGTGTGTGAAAGTCTACCATATTTTCCTCATGGTCCTCCATGGTGGGACATGACATTGTTCTTTGATATTGTCAGCACACTGAAATATTTTGCAAGTCATCTTGGAAATTTAAAAATCACCATCGTTTAACTTGTGAAGTAATCTATATTAAGGCTATGGCTTACCTGAAGCTTTATACAATTATAACAATCGCCTTGTAATGCTGACCTTCACAGAGTGAACATTATCTTGTTAGTATTTCAAATAAGTATTTCCCTACAGAATAAAATATCATCATTTCTTCCCCCTTGCCAATTTTATGTATTTAGGTAGTAAAACAAAAGTGAATATCTTTTGTTTGAGTTAACCAAATTCAATAAAACCAATAGAATTATGAAGCTGGCAGGAGTTCTGTAAAGCTTACTGTAATGCCATCTTGGATGGGAAAGGACTCCAAAAAGTGAAGTGATTTGCTAAGGATCAAGAATGGCATAATAAATAGAGCCTAAGACTGGAACAGTTTTTTTTTTTTTTTTAAGATTTTATTTATTTATTCATGAGACACACACACACACACACACACACACACAGAGATAGGCAGAGACACAGGCAGAGGGAGAAGCAGGCTCCATGCAGGGAGCCCAACGTGGGACTCGATCCCAGGTCTCCAGGATGACACCCTGGGCTGAAGGCGGCGCTAAACCGCTGAGCTACCAGGGCTGCCCCAGAACAGGTTTTACTGAACACCAGGCAGTCTATTTCACCATGCCTACTATCACACTGATTGCATACTTTCCTTCTTGAGTGTGCTCAAATAAAGCATCTTGCTCTGGTCATGCATCTTTAAAGAGCTTAATTATCACAGCTGATTGACCACATCCATTATTTTGATTTGTAAATAGTCTGACATAGAATCTTTAACTACTGATTTTTAATTTAGCTATATCTGAGTAAAAGTTAACTAGTAATAGGCCTAAACCCAAATTCTACTTTAAAAACTTATTATTATGCATTTGAAAATCTCAGTTTACTGAATGCATGGATGAATTTGCTCAGCCAGATTGTATCCTTTCAGTCAATTAGAAGTGTTACAGCTTCACTGTGAATAGATCAAGGTAAATATATTTTAGTGTCACTATTAGAGGACTCTACTCTTTAGTTTCAATGAGTAAAACATAATGTCTTATAAAACTAGTTTACTTCCTAACTGGAAAATAGCATCATAGTCTAAAGAAAGACTGTATATATTTAAAGAAAAACAATAATCAATATAACTAATTAGAGGAATTAGCACTCTTAGTATAATGCAGTTTTAGCATATTAATATATTTCTTATTGTTAGACTGTATTGATTCATGTTGGAATTAAGAGAAGAGCTCCTGAACACATTTCGTTCCAGGGAAAGCTATCACCTAATTCAGAGAAAATCCATCATAACCTCATCAGCTGCACAACTGAGAGATCTGTCAGAGTTAAATAGGCAGAGTGTGACATCATTAAACCTGTTTGATTTATTTGTGTTTTTATGGCTTCCTGTTGATTTAAAGAGAATGAAATATTCAAATTAACAACTGTCTTTGAATTTAGGGTGAACAATAAAAATGGAACAAACTCTGAAGAAAGCAGACAAGGAAATTAAAGAATACGATGTGAGGAAGCCAAGAATTTCTTAATTAAGATAAGAAAAAGACTCAAATATAAAATTTTTTAAATTAATAAATCAGACCCATTCATTCTATTAAGAAGTTCTGTTCATATATAGACACCATTTTAAAGTGAAAAATAACGCATATACAGGAAGAAAATATTTCCAGAACATAGAAATGACAAAATACCAGTATTCAAGTATATAAAGAGCTCCTACAGGTCAATATTAAAATACTAAAAACTGAACTAAAAGTGAACAAAATACTTGAACAGACACTTCCAAAAGGAGAATACCTAAGTGATCGATAGGCATGTATAATGGAACTCGATATCATTACTTGTCAGGTAAAAAACAAATTAAAGCAATACTCTGATATCACATGCCCACAAGAATGATCAAATTAAATAGTTCAGAAAGTGTCAAATACAGTCAAAGTCATAGCCAACTGAAACTCTTACATTTCTGATGGGATTGAGAATCTAACAACCACTTTGGAAAATTATTATTTTTTAAAGATTTATTTATTTGACACAGAGAGAGAGAGAGATAGAATTAGAGAGAGAGAATCTTCAAACAGACTCCCTGCTGAGCATGGAGTTCTATGATCCAGCCAGGCTCCATCTCATGACCCATGAGATCATGACCCATGAGATCATGACCTGAGCCAAAACAAAGAGCCGGCCACTCAACAGACTGAACCACACAGGCGCCATCCATTTGGAAAATTATTTTTTAAGGTCTACTGAAGCTGTTGTCAAAATTTAGAAGTATGGTTATTTCTAGAGACTGATACTGACCAAAAAGGAACAATAGAGACATTTTAGGCATTAAGGTATCTTGGTAGAAGTAGTATATGCATATTTGCAAGAATTCATCAAATTCTATGCCTAAATTTATATATAATATAGAATTCATTATTATGCTTGAAAAAAAGAACCAGTGCAAATGATCTGGTGGTTCTACAATCTTCTAAAGTCAGAAAGCCATTTCAGCTTATTCCTCTTTTAAATCCTTACTGTTTAGATGCAGCCAGAGTTGTTACCCATACCTGTGAGAAACATGTTGCTTAATTTACAGACCTTAGAATTCATTCATCATTTCAACATTTATTTTTTGTGTTTCTATTACATGATAGATATTAAAGAAAAGTAATTAAATCCAGTTGGAGAATTGCATCACTTGAAAATTATTTATAAATTGAAGAAAACATGAACACTGCATCTGAGGCCATATAAAATTCTCAAGAACTTAAAGACTCAAAATTGAGGGCACCACTGGAAAGACTTAATGGTTTGGGTCAGCTTTGACAGTAAGTGACTAACTTCTGAGAGTCAGCTGAGTGACTTTTACCCTCAAATTTTTTATCTACCCTTTATCTTTTAGCAATATATCTACATTTTGGAGATTCTGAAGGCATTTCCAATGTATAATGGAATCTTACTGAATTTGGCAGAGCCTTTGGATTTGGATTATCTTTTTAACACCGGGAATTTAACAACATATGTTTGTTATCTTAGTAGGGAGTAGTATGGTATTTCTTGAGAAGCAAAGAAAAAAAAAGAGCACAGAACAGGCAAAGGGAATACAAACAGAAAATTTAAAGTAAAGGTACAAGAGGAAGGAAGAAAAAGGATTGACTATAGACTGATGGCAATTAATGTATGGCAAAGAGAAATTTTACTTACTTTACAATTTTATCTAGCTGCTGTAGCCTAATGTTAATGAGGGACAGAAGCTCTATGATAACCTAAAAGAAGTTGTTTTTTTATTTTTATTTTTATTTTTTTTAAGAAGTTGTAACATACCTACTAGGATGGCTAAAATTCGAAACACTGACAATGACAAACACTGACATGGTTGCTGTGAAGCAACAGCAACTCTTGTTTATTGCTGATCAAGTGCAAAATGGTACAGCTGCATTGGAAGACAGTCTGGCAGTTTTGTACAAAGCTAAACATAGTCTTACACATAGGATCCAGCAATAACTCTCCCTGGTTTACCCAAATAAGTTGAAAAGTTATGTCCACACAAAGACTTGAACACAAACATTTATAGAAGTTTTAATTTTTATTGTCCAAACTTGGAAGCAATCAGATTCCTTCAATGAGGGAATTGAAAAGCAAACTGTGACAACGGAATATTATCTAGTGATCAAAAGAAATCAAGCTGCAAAGGCTGTGGAGAAATCATGAAATTTATTGCTAAGTGAAAAAAGTCAATGTGGAAAAACTACAAACTATATAATTCCAACTTTGACATTCTGGCAAAGGAAAACTATGAAGACAAACTGATTAGTGGTTGCAAGAGTTTGGGGGAAGGGAAGAAAGAATGAGTGGAACACAAGGGAGTTTTATGGTGGTTTAATGGTAGTTACATGACATACATTTGTTTAAAAACCCACAGAATAGTACAACACAAAGAGTTAATCCTAATCTAAACTATAAACTTCAATTAATAATAACATGTCAATATTAGTTCATTAATTGTAATTAATATACCACACTAATTCAAGATGTTTAATAATAGGGGAAGGTGTGTGTGTATGCATGTGTGTGTGTGCATAAGGTATAAAAACTGTAGTGAAAATAGTCAATTGAAAAAAGGAGACTGTATAAGATGTTAGAGGAGTGAATAACTGAGAGGAAATAGTGAATGTATATAAAAATAGAGAGGAGATATAATCTGCATTTGGGGAAGCAACTTGGATAGATCTTTTCCAGTGAAGGTTAGGATTTGGGAGGATAGCTTTTAATCAGCTTTTAAAGCTACTCTGAAATAAATTATTGATTACTGTGATTTACCTTCAGTTTCTGAACAATTTTATCCCATATTTTTCAAAGCCCAGGGAAGTATACAACACGAAGAATGAAATGTCAACTATGGATTTTAGTTAATAATTATATATATATATAGATATAGATATAGATATAGATATTGCTTTGTCAATTATAACGATTGCTTTGTCAATTATAACCAGCAAAAATATTTTTTATTTTTCAAGATAGTAGGAAAAATGAAAAGAATGTCAGTTATGGGGTCAATGTTCTAAAATCAAAGAAAACATAAATTATCTATTCATTTATTTATTTACTATAATTCTTTAATAGTATTACAACAGTCAAGCTGTTTCTTCCTGATTCTCAAATGTTTCCATTTCCTTATCTCTGAATGAGGTAAATAACTCACTTTTTTATATGAAGAATAAGATGCTAAAAGGATATATAGATGGTAGAGCTTTGACTTAGACCCATTTCTTTGATTGAATTTGTAAATGAAGCACAGGAATCTAAAAAACAGAGATGAAGAAATATTTCATTGAGAAACACAACGCCATCAGATGTGATTGGCATGTGTAACTATGAAGAATTCTTTTTGAGGTCTGATATGTCCAGCCTTTGAAGATATTGCATTCCTTCTTATAAAGTGGTGCAATAACTTTTAGAGGCCATCCTAACTAGGCTCTAAAGCAATCTCAAACATTTTAATGAGTGTAAGGCCCTCCCTGTGTCAGGGGACAATGAATGAATGAGTTGTGTCAAGTAGATAATTAAAAAATGACGCAAAAGGAGGGTGTACACGTAATTTATTACATGCTCTAACCAAGGTATATAAGCATCTCTTTACACATGCTGTCATTCACACTCGGGATCTTGCTTTGAATACAACAAACCAGACTCAACACCCTCGACACCATGAGGTACTACGGCAACTACTATGGTGGCCTGGGCTACGGCTGTGGCTGGAGACGTAGCAGCTTCCGCAGGCTGGGCTATGGCAGTGGCTGGGAATGTGGCAGCTACCCTGGACTGGGCTGGGGCTGGGCCTGGGGAGACTACGGATATGGCTGCGGTCACCCACAGTGCTATGGCAGATATGGATTCTCCAGCTCCTACTGAAATCCTGTCCTGGAAGACCAACATCTGAGGCCATAAGATGATTAACTCAAATTAAAAAACTGGAACCAAACAACATCAGCCAGGATCAAGCCAAGATCAGAAGTATTCAGCATCTCAGATTCTAGGAATATTTATCATCTTCTATTTGACTGCTTCATGTCTTCTGATATCCCCTATTTGCACTTTTATAACCGTGGGATTTCTCAGTTTCCTTTGCAATAAATTATCCTAATTTAAAATGGAACACATGGCTTATATCATTTATTTATTTATTTAACTGGATTCTGACTTTTCCTTTCACAGTGTATTTCCCTTGCATCCTTTCAAAGAAATGGTCTGGAAGTTCTGTTTACATGTCCCTGCAATGATCATGGCAATATAAATACAGTTTGTATGAGGATTAATCTGCTTCCGCCTTAACCGTCTAATTTTATTTAGTGATGTTAGTTTTGATTTAAAACCTTGAATCTATAAAAAAAAAAAAGATAAAATGACCAAAAGTACATGAACAGATGCACAATATCATCAGTCTTTAGGGAAGTGCAAATCAAAACTACAAGGAAATGTGACTTCACACCCACCAGGATTAATAAAAAAAAAAAAAAAACTTAAGTGGAAAATAAAAAGTAGTGGTGAAATGAGGAAAAAAAAAAGAACCTTGAATTTATTAATTGCTAGTTTAGCTGGATCTGAATAAAACAACTAGCAAACAATGCTGAGTTCAAATGCTATTTAAAATATTTAAAATGGATTTTAAAGACTCAAACTTGTTTGCTAAACGTAAAAACCAATTTATTCAGCCAGATAGTAAGACCTACCCTTTTAGTCAATCTAGTAATAGGATATTAACTCTACACTGACTAGATCAGTTAAAGTAATCGCTTTATGGCTTCACTAGATGACTATACTACTTAGCTTGAGAGAGTACAATAATAGTGATTCTGTTTTCTCAATGGTTAATAGCATTTCTTCAGAATTTGGAGAAAGGCCTCCAAAATTTGAAGAAGAATAATCAGTACCACCACTGGGAACAGATGTTTGATATTCCTAGCATAATATTATATTATTAGAAGTTGAAATGATTGTTTTTATGGATTTCTGCTGAATTTAGAGAAATGCTCCAGCACATCTTTATTTCCAGGGAAAAGCTATCACTTTATATTAGGGAGAACACATCACAGCAGGTTTACCAACCCCAAAACCAATGCTTATCTATCAGAGTAAAATAGGCAGTGTGACATATTGAATGAAATCTGTTTGGTTTATTTGTAATTTTATGACTTCAGCTTGACTGAGAATGAAATATTTAAATTATTGACATTTTTATTTTTAGAATGAATAATGAAAATGAAACTATTTTAAAAATAAAAATGAGACAAGAAAAATTAAATAACAATATGTGAGCTAGTAAAAAATTTAATTAGAGCCAAAAATTTAATATAAAAGAAAAAAGATGAATAAATTAGATGTCATTGTATTACATTATGTTTATATATAGACAAAATTTAAAGTGGAAAAATACCAAGCCACATGCTAGCTAAAAATTATTTTAATACGTAAATCTGATAAAATGCCAATACCCCAAAATGTAGAGTTCCTGCTAATCAGTTATAAAATACTGATTAATAGTAAACAAGCCCAGTTAAAAATGGACAAAATATTTTAACAGGCATTTCAAAAGAGAGGATATTTAAATGTCTTATAACATATTTAAAATTTCCAATGTCATTATTAATCAAGTAAAACCAAATTAAAACAATATTCAGATATCACAATGTACCCTAAAGATGAGCAGATTAGTAGGACTCCAAACTTGCCAGTGTGGGTAAGGATGTGGAACAATTAGAACTCTCATAGACTGCTGGAGGTACCGTAAATTTAGCAACTGTATTGGAAAATTATTTAGTAGAATCTACTGAAGCTAAATATATATAGTATAAATTAGCAAGGTGTATCCTATGTATGCCCAACATAAAGGAATGCCTAGGTCTACAAAAAAGATCTCTAGTAAATGGTATATAGCAGTTTTATTCATATTAAGAAAAAAAAAAGAAGAAGAAAGAGAGAATAAAATAGAGAAAGAAAGAAAAGAAAGAAGGAAAGAAAGGGAGAAAGAAAAAAGAAAGAAAAAGAAAGAAAGAAAGAAGAAAGAAAGAAAGAAAGAAAGAAAGAAAGAAGAAAGAAGAAAGAAAGAAAGAAAAAGAAAGAAAGAGGGAGGGAGGGAAGAAAGAAAGTGAGGAAGGAAGAAAGGAAAGAAGAAAGGAAGAAAGGAAACTACTCAAATATAGCTTTACCAGAGCAAAACAGTACAACAAAAGCAAATGAAATAATGGCTTATATGTTTCTTAAAAGCAAGAAAACTATTTCAGTCAACTCCCTCAGATGCATTTACAAAGATATCCATGTCTAAGGAAAACCTGATCTTTACTTGTAAGAACCTTAGAGCGCATTTACCCATTCAACTCTTCCTTATTGATTTTCTACTGCATGCTAGTAGTTATTTAACAGTCAACAAATTCATCTGGGAAAATACATCATTTGATAATTGCTGATAAGCTTAACAAAAACTGAACAGTATGATTGAAGCCATGAAAGTTTAAAGAGAATTTCTTTTTTTTTTTTTATTTTTTTTTTTTAAAGAGAATTTCGATGCTCCGTTCAAGTTAAGAGCATATCTGGTGGGGCTCAGCCAGGATTCGGGTCAGGCTTGGGTATAGGTAATTAACTTCTTGGAGTAAGCAGGATATTTTACCTTCAATTCATATTTTTCTCCACCCTGTCTTTTTATTTTATACCAACATGTTTGGAATTCTGAAGACATTTTCAATGTTAACAGCCTTTACTTAATTTTACAGGGTATTAGGCAATTTTTTTTCAGCATCTAAGATCTTAATAAGCACTTCATATCTTAGCAGACACTAGTTAGCAATTTTCTGAACAGAAAAAAACACACACAATAGGTAAAGAGATATAATGAACAATGTGTGTTACATGCAATTGATGAATAACTGAACTCAACATCTAAAACTTTTAATTGACTGTAAGTTAATTAATTGGATTTAAATGAAAAAAGATAAAAGAACAATAGGCAAAGAGAATACAAAGGCAAAAGTATTATGGTAAGAGTGAAGATATATATGGAAGAATTTAAGTATTTCACCTATTTCCCAGACCCTAATGAGGATTGAGAGAAACTGAGGCAAAGTGATATTTGAAAATTGATTAAATAAGAGGGTAGATAATGGATTAGGGGAAAGGGAGGAAAAGGTGTCTACATCGCAGGAGGCAGATGTAATCTATATTTGGATAGATGATATGACAGAAAGAGAGTCAGGATGTGGAAAAAAGAATTTTGAAAGTTTTTAATGCTGCTTATGAAATAGATTTTTGATTATTCTGATTTGCCTTTAATATTTGAACAGCACTACTTCATGTTGCTAATCCAAATGCTCATTTTCCAAACTAATATGCAAAATCATAAAAGAGAATATTTTTATGAGGGTCTGTATTACAAAATAGTAGAGAAAAGATAGGTCTATTTCAACTCTTTTTTCTTTCTGAAGTTCCATACTGATATTCACAGTAGGTGAGCTGATGCCCCCAACTTTCAAATGTTTCTTTAGCTTTGAAAAAGGATTTTTACCATGAGGTATTAGATGCCTTTGAAAGGATATAGTAAATTTTAGAGCCTTGAACTTAACCAATTTCTTTCATTTAATCTTAAGTGAAGAATAACAATTCAAGATAAGCCAGAGATGATGTAATATTTAATTTTAAAACACAACACTGGCAAATGTGTTATGTAATATGCCTAGTTATGAGGAATTTTATTTAGTCTGGGATGTCCAGACTTTGAAAATACACCAATTCTTTCTCATTAAAAGGATGCTGTATGTTTAGGGGACACCATGACTAGGCAACAATGCAAACTTGCAAGCTCAAACATTTTAATGAATTTGAGGGCCTCTTCATATGTCAGGATTGTGTCAGACAGGAGTAACACACAGAATCACACTAAAATAGGTGGTATGTATTTTAGCACATGATCTGTTCAGGGTATGTAAGCATCACTCTACACACATTGATACTCAAGATCTTGCTTTGAACAAAGAAACAACTCACCACTTCTGACACTGTGAGCCATTACTACTACTTATGGAGGCCTAGGCTATGGCTGTGGAGGCTTTGGTAGCCTGGATTGTGCCTATGGATGGAGATGAGGCAGTTTCCCCACACTGGACTATGGCTGTAACTAGAGAGGGTCACAGGTATAGCTGCTGCCACCCATTGTGTTATGAATGATATGGAATTTCTGGCTTCTACTAAACTACTAGGCCAGTAACCCAACATCTCAACATCTAAGATTATGAGACTTTCCAAAAATGAGCTCAGTAATCAGAGCATGCAATATCATGCTGGGATTATTTCCACAAAAGAATTTACCTTTTCAGAATTTTGGATTTTTCAATATATGCCTACATCTTTATCATAACTTTAGAATACTCTTCTTTTGCTTTTATGACTGATTAGATTATCTGTTCACCATCTAATAAAATGTTAACAAAATATGGTTTTTGTTTTGTTCATGGAACTCAATTATGTGGAAATGATGAACTGATTTATTTATTTATGTATTTATTTATTTAAATTATTTATTTAGTCATGAGAGACACAGAGAGAAGGGCAAAGATATAGGCAGAGGAAGAAGCAGGCTCCCTGTGGGAAGCCTAATGTGGGACTCGATCCCAGGATCCTGGGATCACAATCTGAGTGGGAGGCAGATGCTCTACCACTGAGCCACTCAGGCATCCCCACTGTTTTTATTTTTAGCCCTATAGAATACAATCCATAAACTTTGGAACTATTACCTGATTAAGTGAGAAGTGATGGAGCCACACAATGGTATTTTATCTGCTTTGTACATAAAGACTCTACAAAACCCCAGATAAGATTGACTTAAAGGACAGTTCTACTCAACTGTCAAGGAGGGAAGCAATCTCCTGGCTTAGAATCAAATTTTTTTTTCATATACCTCACAAATATACATACAACTAGATGTAACAACTAACAATTTTAGACTGAAATGAAAAAAAAAATGTTTCAGCTGGTTAGTAATTTAATATTTTCCATCTCTTGTGTTTATTTAAGATTTAGATTTAAGTCAACAACAAAAAGCATTGGCAATTTAATATATCTACATATTTATTTATCAAAAATATATGTCTGATCTAAGTCAAATCACCTTTTTCAATTCACTACAATGCATAATAAATCTTTTCATTTATTCATAATTTATTTAGCTTTTTTATTTTAAGCATAATAAAATTATGACAGATCAAACTATATAATTAGGTTAATTATGAAAGTAAATCACCTTTCCAAGAATATTTGAATTTGAATAATTTCATCCTGTGTATCATACTCCTCTGCACATTATTTCATTTGATGTTTTTGCATCAAACAGCTGACCTATAAGTCAATAATGAATTAGGGTAAATTTTTTCCTCTAAGATCATTTAACTCAAAACTTCGTACCTAAAATTTTTTAGTTAGCTCTCTTATATTCGTATTGCATTTTCATGACTAGGCATGGCATTCTTCTTTGCTACCAATCTCGTATTGAAGAATTTTTTCAGTCCAACAAGGGAAAAAAAACAACGAGACATAATTTTGACCTAATTTATTTTATTTTTTTTAGCTTAAACTGATGCTAAACACAGCTGAATCCACAGAGCCTTCTTATAGATTTGAATTTTCCCTGATAAAAATGGGTAGGAGGGGACATTTTATTGATGAAATAAGAAAAAGATATAAGGAAATACCAATGTTTTTTTTTTTTCATAAAATCAAGTGATATATTCAGGTAACAGGATAAAATTAAGATATTTTGTTTAAATTTGTCAAAATTGGGCAAATATGTTTGATTCAATCCAATAGTAGTGTCATAAACTTGCCAAAACCAGACATTAAATAACAGCAGGGCTAGGCATCTTATCTTGTGGGTAAAAAAAGACACACACATACACACACACACACACACACACACACACACACATCCCTCAGAAAAGTAACTGGCTTCTGTAGAGTTATATAGGCTTTAGCAACAAAATCAGAACTAAGGCCAAAGTCTTCTGAATCTAGGTGCCAAAATGTAGCCTCCTTTGCCCTGTATTTTCTTCCTTCATATAAGCACAGTATTTTGAAAGTTCTGCTGAGCTTGCATGAACATAGATACCTTTATGAGGATGTGAAGGTTTACATTTCTTAGAATAACCATTTCTATAACATTTTGTTTTTATGATATAGAGAATTAAAACCTACACATTATCACGTATTATTACATTCTATTTATGATTTAATTAATTTTTGTCTGAGTAAAGGAAAAATATTTTGAATTTATAACAGAAGTGCCCTTAACTTCCAAATAAGTGCTATAATTTGGCCAATGGAAGAATATATTTCCATCATTTTATACATCAATAGAAGATCTGAGTTTCACATGAAGTCACTGTCTTCTTGTAGAAAGTTCCTGGAAAGGAAATGACAAATAATTGTCTAAGTCTTTGAGTCCACTGAATTAAGAGAAAAACAACAAATGAAAACTCTCAAAAGAAATATACATTTTTCAGTGTCCAAAGATAATTGTATCCAAAGGATATTACTATTTTTCTATTTTTTAACTCAGGAAAAAAATATTTAGTTCATATATTTCACAGTATTATTTCACAACTTTTTTGATTTGTTTTTAATTATATACCACTTTTCTTCTTTGAAAATACATACATAAAAAAAGAAAATTCATAAATAAGGGTATGTTTAATTATTGAGGTTATAAAATATTTGTGAAATATATTGGTTTTTATCTCATATGGACATAGTTATTTTATCAGAAATAAGAACAGAAACTAGTCATCACAAACAATCTAGCAGATTTACTTAATTATTCATAATATTCTTAATTTTTTATATTTATTTGTTATTGTTTTGCTTCAAAATGATTCTTTGAGAATTAAATTTTTTTCCAAGTTTTTTTCACAATGAAAAGTACAAGTGGAATAAATTTTGATAAGAAGGTAAAAGGATTTAACAGTCAAGGCAAATACTGGGTTAAATATTCCTTTAAAACTTGAAAGCCATTATGCCCATCACTCAATAATCCATATTACATCTTATTTTTTTAAAGACTTTATTTATTTATTCATGAGAGACACACAGAGAGAGGCAGAGAGAGAAGCAGGCTCCATGCAGGGACCCCAATGTGGGACTCGATCCCAGGACTCAAGGATCACGCCCTGGGCCAAAGACAGGTGCTAAACCACTGAGTGACCCAGGGGTCCCCTTCCATATTCCCTCTTAAAGGATTACCACAAGTTATGGGAGGTAAAATTCATTCTTTCATTGATTCAACAAATATTTTTTAGTTGTAAAAATAATGAACAAATCCAGTTGGGAGAATGCACTATCAAAATTGTTGCAAAAATACTAAGGAAATTATATGTACCCCATATTCATTATTTGTAATGGTCAACATATGTAAGCAACATGTGTCCGTCAATAGATGAACAGATAAAGAAAGAATAATACACACACACACATATGCACTAGGATGGAGTATTATTCAATCATAAAAAGGAAAGGAATCTTGTCGTTTATAATAAATGAAAGGACCTTGAGGGCATATTCTAAGTGAAGTAAGTCAGAGAAGATGTATACTGAATGATCTCATATATATGTAGAATCTAAAAAACAAAAACTAGAAACCAAGCTCAGAGATACAGAAAAAGATTGGTGGTTGCTAGAAGTAGGTGGTGGGGATGGGATAGGAAAAATGAGTGAAGGGGGTCAAAAGGTATAAAATAAGTAAGTCATAAAGATGTAATATACAGCATGGTGACTATAGCTAATACTACTGTGTTGCATATTTGAAAATCTCTAAGAGAGTAGATCTTACAAATTCTCATCACAAGAATAAACTATAACTGTGTATGGTGATGGATGTTATCTAGACTTATTGTGGTGATAATTTTGCAATATATACAAATATTGAATCATTATATTTTACACCTGAAGCTAGTATAATATTATATGTCAGTTTATTTCAATAAATAAAATGTTACTTATAAATTTCAAAACAAAACAATGCAATTCAACAATAACAAAACAAAATCTTCTGTGGTATGTTTAATGTAATGTAAACACTGCTAAAGACCCAAGTCTAGGGATCCCTGGGTGGCGCAGCAGTTTAGCGCCTGCCTTTGGCCCAGGATGCGATCCCGGCGACCTCGGATTGAATCCCATGTCGGGCTCCCGGTGCATGGAGCCTGCTTCTCCCTCTGCTTATGTCTCTGCCCCTCTCTCTTTCTCTGTGTGACTATCATAAATAAATAAAAATTAAAAAAAAAAAACTTTAAAAAGACCCAAGTCTAATATATGATCATGCTCCGGTGGGGCTTAAATTTTGGGTTTGGTTTATTATCTTTACAGAGTGAGCTGAGGAACCAGTGAGTGAGCACTGGCCATCTACCTTTATATCTTTGTTTCCTGCCTCAGTCATTTCATGACTGCACATTCATTCTTGGAGATTTTCAAGGCATCAGGATTTTAGGAGACTCCGTCAAAAATATTATATGATCTTAAAACTATAATATTTTATTTTTTTAAGAGTATCTTATTTTAAAACAAATTTAACCTTAATAAATAATAGCATATGAAAAATGTTTGCTGATTGCCTAAGAGAAAATAAGGGGTTGGAACACACAGAATTGATAAAGACAATATAAGAACAGAGATATTATGATAAAATTAGGGATAAAAACAAAGGAATGAAATATTAAGTGGAAAAAGTGGATAAGAGCAAAAGACCTAGCTGGTGCAAGTATGTATTGGCAACAAATGTAGAATGAGGTTTAAAGAGAGATTTGATAAGAGATATGACACATGGATTATGAAGAAAAGTAAAGAAGGATAAAAAATAACTATAAAGCATAGAGGCAAGGTCATCTGTATTTTTAGCTAATACTTTGGGTATAGCCTGATCTGGAAAAATGAGTAATGTGTAAAGAGAGTATTTTTGAACAGCTTACAGATTGGTTATAAAAGTGACTTTGGTCTCTAAGATAGTCCCTCAGTTTCTGAAATAAATTTTACTATGTTGATTAACCAAACGAATGTTTTACAAGCTGATGTATAAAGTCAAAATAGTTTTCTTGTGTGTGTGTGTGTGTGTGTGTGTATTCAACTTGAGAAATAAATTTGACATTTGGGGAATTTGATAGATTTAAGAATTTTAAATATGATTGGTGTATTTTAATCTAGATGGAAGTAAGATACAAGTATCCAGAGAATGATATGAAAATGGGAAATGAGAAAATACTTAATGAGAAAACACTATCAAATATGAATGATGCAATATGTTTAGTGATGAAGAATTCTATGTAGGGAATTTTTATTTTGTGACTTTGAAGACAGATCTCTTTTCTCATTAAAACAGAAAGAATGTAATGAGTTCAAGGGTGTTCTAACAAGGCAGCTAAGCAAGCTCAGAAATTTTAATGAGTGTGCACCTCTCCTTGTGTCAGCAAACAGATTAATGAGTTGCCTCAAGTGAATGAATAATTTGGAAAGATACAAAAGAATGGTCTCATGTTTTATCACATTTTCTGCTCATGGGATATAAGCATAGCTGTATGACATTCACACTCAGGATTTTGCTCTGAACAACAAACCAACTCACCATCCCTAACACCGTGATTTACTATGGTGACTAGTATGAAAGCCTGGGCTATGGCTGTGGGGATTCCAGTGGCCTGGGCTGTGGCTGTGGCTGAGGAGGCCATAGATATGGTTGCCACCACCCACCATGCTTAGGAGGACATAGATTCTCTAGTTCCTACTAAACTACTGCTCTAGTAACCCAAAATCTGTTACCATGAGCAGAGTTGCCACAACATTCTTCAGTCAATAGGCTGGGATCACCCTACACTTATTTATCAAGAGAAATCTTAAGAATTTCAGAGAATTTATTATTTTAAGATGTCTGTATTATGTCCTCTGGCTTCCCAAGTTTGGGCACTAACAGATAATTTATGCTGAATATCAATAAATGACCTAGTTTGAAATAGAAAATACAGTTTTGAGGGGTTTAACTCAGTTATGTGTAAATACTTATGTGTAAATTTAACTATTTACAATTTGAAATACAGTACACACAATTATATAGTCATGTGTACATATTAATGTATAAAAAAAAACTCTGGTTTGAGAATTAGTAATTCAAAACAATAGAATGTTATTCTTTTTTTTAGTTATTTAACTTTTAGAATTGAATTCAGCAGGAAAAATCAACTATGGAGTTTTAAATCTTCTTGCATTTAAAGAATCACACTTGATTTTTACGTATTTCATATTTATCTATCTCTATTTCTTAATGGAGTTCAAATTTTTTTAAAGATTTTATTTATTTATTCATGAGAGACACAGAGAGAGCCAAAGACATAGGCAGAGAGAGAAGCAGGCTCCATGTTGGGAGCCCGATGTGGGACTCGATCCCAGGACTCCAGGATCACACCCTGAGCGGAAGGCAGATGCTTAACTGCTGAGCCACCCAGGCGTCCCTGAAATTCAAAATTTGCAACTAATCTTCCATCTCTATTGTCTCCCTTTATTTTGTTTTATAAAAACAAGTGGTGTTGTATCTACATATTTACAGTTGCTTGACATCCACATCACTACAACTGCAATCAGAAAACTTTCCACAAATATCATAATCCTTTTGCTAAATTTTCAGAGAAAATAAACTCTTGTTTTTCTGTGAATCTTTGAAATATATATTATCTTCTGTTTTTCATAGTCTGCTTTTCATCTATTATACACAGATGATTTTTAGTAAAACATCATCCCATCAAAAATGACCATTTTATTGATAGGACAGTAGTCTCCCTTTTTCTGTGGTTTCGGTTGCCCGAAGTCACCTGTAGGTGGGAAGCAAATGATTCTCCTTCGGGCATATTGTCAGAAAGTCAAAAGCAGCTTCATGCTAAATCACAATGCCTACAGCACTCACCTCACATCCCCTCATCATGTAGACATTTTATTATCTCAATAAGAGGGATGAGCATAATAAAGGTATTTTGAGAGAGAGACCACATTCACATCACTTTTACTACAGTGTATTGTTATAGTTGTTCTATTTAATTATTAGTTATTACTGTTAACATTTTCTATGCTTAATTTATAAATTAAACTTTATTACAGGAATTATGCATAGGAATAAACATAGTACATATTAGAGTTCAGTACTATCTGTGGTTTCAGGAATCCACTGAGTATCTTGGAACATATCCCCTGTGAATAAGGGGAGACTACTGTATAAGAAATAAGGAATAAAATAAGTAAAATAGCAGAATTTTCTAAATTGTTTTCCTAAGACTGAGTGGTAGCTTCAGGTAATAGTATGAACCTATTGATACTCTGAGTAAGCTGGGCCAATGTAATAAGAAAAAGAAAAGGACAAAATGATATCATGGAATTAAAGATCTGCAGGCAGGGAACCTCAGAATAAGCAATTTGAGACTAGAGTATTCAATTACACTATGCTGCTTCTCTATTTTCTCCTGGAATGTTGTCAAATAAACCATTTTGAAAGTTCTGGTGATGCTTATAAGGAAAGCTAAATTATCACAGCTAATTTTATGGTGATTAATCCCCTTACTTAGATTAAGAGCTATATTTCTTTAACATTTTTATTGTCTGATACAGAGAACTGCACCTGTTAATTTGTAGGTTATCTGCCTTGGAATATAATTAAACAATGAGCATTCTTAAAATTCAACTTTTGGTAACAAAACAAACCAGCATAAAAACCCATGATGACCTTTTCTTTCAATCAGTGCTATCTAGCAGTTGTATGTAGCATCACAGTGAGCTGAGCAGGGGAAGTAGAGCCAAGTCACTTACTCTGTTGAAGGATCACACTGTGGAGTTTACCCAGTAGAACAGAATTTCTATTACCCTTTCATTTGTTTAGTGTCTCCAGGGACAGGAGCTTTGGGGCTGACAAGTAGTAATCAATACAATTATTACTGCTGTTGACATTCTTAGAATAATCAATATTATCATAATTTTGTTGTGCTTAGAATGTATGCATCTGCATCTGAGGTGAGAGGAAATGTTTGGAATATATAACAAAAGACTTCTTCACTGCTAGGGAAAATGTGAGAACATTTTTTACTCTTTCATCCATCAACATAAATAGCAACTTGGGTGAACACTTAAAAAAAATAGTGATCCACATCTGCCTTTGATCCACTGAATGGACAGAAAAATAATAACCCCTAAGGAAATTTCCAATGTAAATTTTTCACTTATGCATGGGGGAAAAACAGATTTGTTCCATATTTTTCAAATTCTTTCTTCTATTTTTAACAAAGAATGCACATTTATAAGTGATGCACACTAAAGTCATGTGTTTTCCTCTTTGAAAACACACTTAGCATTTATTGTTAATGAAGTTTTTCATTTGTGTCCCATATTGTTTCCATCTATAAAGTAGAGATAGTGTGACATTAAAAAAATAATTAAAAGACTTTAATCATAGTTACATGCTCTGACAGAGCTACACAAAGAGACTGTGGAATCTTTAATGGTATGCAATTTATTCATACTTCTAAATGATTCATTAAAATGAAAATATTCATTCTATCAATTGGCTGATTTCTGAAATGAGGAATAAAAATGGAATGCAGTTGTATTAGAATAACTTGGAGATTACAGGCTAATATTGGGGTTAGTGCTACTCTGAAACCAGAAAGCCTGTTGGAACCCATGTCAGCCATAAAACATTTACTAGAACATCAGATTAATTGCTTAGGTTATGATATGCATGATCTTTATGTCAATATCAGTGAAAGTCATATAACTCTTTCAAAAAATATTGAGTGCCAACCAAATGCTAGGTTTTGTTTAGATACTACATCAGGTCAGTGAACAAACTCATCCAAAAACCGTGTCATATCGCTTATAAATCTCCACAAAAGCTTAGCAAAATAGTTATTATCATAGAAAACAAGTTTGTTGAGAACCAGGTGTCAAGGTATGGGCATATTTGCATAGGGCTTTAGGTATCACTTAACTAACTCTCTGGGCTGAGGTGAGGAACTTTGTGAATATCAGGCCAACTGTTTCCAAAGAGTACATCCTTATTTTTTGTTCTTTTTAATTTTCTTATTCTTAATTTAAAAAAATATTTTATTTATTTATTTATTTATTTATTTATTTATTTATTTATTTGAGGGGAAAAAGAGAGCAGAAGCAGAAGGGAGAGGCAGTGGGAGAGGGAAAAGCAGACTCCTTGCTGAGCGGCTCCCCCCAACAACATGGGGCTCAATCCCAAGATCCTGAGATCATGACCTAAGCCAAAAGCCAAGGCCCAACCAATTTAGTCACCCAGGTGCCCCTCTGTCCTTCTTTAAAATTATACCACATATGTAGAAAATTTCTTACTATTCCAGGTTGTACAAGTTCTTTTAAAATTTAAGATGCTTTTAGGGACTTTAACAGCATTGTCAATATCTTAGAAATGTCTAGTTGATATCTTGGGAAAGAGAAGTTAGAAATTATCTACAGACTGAAAAATGGGCACAGACTAAGCAAAGAGAAGACAGAGACAAATTTATAAAATTGACTGTGGAGATCTAGGTAGAAGGATGCTGTGTTCTTTCGAATATATAATTAGAGCCAAAACCATTTTCCCACCTCATACTTATACCTGGTTGGAGTAATGATTCATGGAGGAAGAAAGTTGGGTGGTGTTTTGAATGAGATTTGAAAAAGATCTAAGATAAATGGATAAATGATGAAGGCAGAGAAAGAGGGGGAAATGATGTAGGAAGCCAAATGTAATCTGCATTTGTGGTAGCAGTGAGACTAGAATGTATTATAGAGAAAGCACTCAGGATATATATTTTAAAAAAGTACTGTGGGAAGACTTCTCACAAGATGGATTTTTGATCAGAGTGATAGTCTTTCCACTAGTGATTACAATTCTGCAATGTATGTATTTATTTATTAAAGATTTTATTTATTCATGAGAGACACAGGGAGAGAGGCAGAGACATAGGCAGAGGGAGAAGCAGGCTCCCTAGGGGAACCTGATGTGGGACTTGATCCTGGGACCCTGGGATCACGAACTGAGTCAAAGGCAGATGCTTCACCACTGATCCACCCAGGTGCCCCTGCTATGTATTTGAACCAAAATAAGTATGTTGGTATTTAAAGCCAAAATTAAATCTATTAATTGTACATGCCCCAAATTTTAAAACTCTAGAAATCAGGTGAGCTTTTGTGGTTGTTGTTTCCTGGTACACGTGGCAGGTGAACTAAATCTGTCTTGACTTAAAATATTCTTTTATATTCTAAAGAGAGGTGTATCATTTGCTTCTCATGATACAAAATACATGCATGCCTAGTGAAGAAATTGGTAAGCTTAAGGGACTTGATTTTAATTATTTTTTGCTATTTTGTAGAACTAATTACAACAACCCTCAAATGCCAGTGATGAGAAGATATTTAATTAGAAATTCAACAATATAATGTAACTGATGTCAAGTGACTGGCATTCGAGTACTCTATTCAGGGTTTGGCATGTCAATACTTTGAAGAAACATCAAATCATTCTAAGAAGATTATAGCAGCAAGCTCTGCTCTACAACCTAACTATGTAGCCAAGCAGGTTTAGACATTCTTGTAAGTGTGGTCGGGGGACCACAGATTAATACGTTGGGTCAGGCAAATATAATTCATGGAATGACACCAAAGGAGGGGCACATGTTCTGTCACGTTCTCTGATCAGAGTATATATGCCTCCTTGTAAAGATGTCGACATTCACACTCTGACTCTTGCATTCAACCGCCAACTCACCACCCTTGACACCATGAGCTACTACGGCAACTACTATGGAGGCCTGGGCTATGGCTGTGGAGGCTTCGGTGGCCTGGGCTGTGGCAGTGGCTGGGGATGTGGCAGCTTCCCGAGACTGGGCTGGGGCTGGGGAGGCTACAGATATGGCTGCGACCGCCCACTGTGCTATGGAGGATATGGATTCTCTACCTTCTACTAAACATACTGTTGAAATGGAATGCAAAGAGAAAGCCTCCACATTTATTTGGTCCTATTTTTGTAGTTCGATTCCCAAAACATCTATCCTATATTCTCCAGGACGAATCAATAGCTATTTATCAATGGTTAAACTGCTTCTACAAATATTTGGTGCTTTTTACCTCCAGAACCCATCATCTTAAATGAATATTCAATACGTGAAACTGTCCCAGTTTGTGTCCTCATTTTGGTTTACTTCTCTTGCCACCATTATCATAATGTTATCTTTCTAGAAGACCTTGAAGAAAATTTGTATTTTTGCTTTTGTCCAATAAAATGATTACTCGAAATCTAAATAGCCTGGTTTTGTTTGATGTTTTGATGTCTTGATTTTTATTATTTTAACATCTTCTTTTGCAACTGATATAAAAAATTAGCTTATGAAGCTGCAAGGTCTGTGGCTATTGGTTATAGAGTATGATGCAACAATTTCTAGTTCACCACATTATACAAGCTTGAGAACAAACACATAGGGAGCATAGGGAGTAATACTAACAGTTAATGAAAATGACTCTCTCTGTCAGCTCCCTTAACATATATATACATAAATCACATATATATTTATTTTTTAATTTTTTTAAAATAATCAATTTATTTTTATTGGTGTTCAATTTGCCAACATACAGAATAACACCCAGTGCTCATCCCGTCAAGTGCCCCCCTCACTGCCCATCACCCATTCACCCCCATCCCCTGCCCTCCTCCCCTTCCACCACCCCTAGTTCGTTTCCCAGAGTTAGGAGTCTTTATCACATGTGTATTTATATATATGTCCTCTCAAATGTCTCTCAAGTGTTCCTGGAACTACTAAGGATTGTGTCATTCTCATATTTACATTCAAGTACCTATTTCTGTGTGACATTGCTACTAGCTAAATATTTTCTTTCTTTTAAGGCTATTTATTAGCTTCACAGCATAAGGTACTGAGGTTTCCTACATATCCTCTGCTCCCACACATGCACAACATCCCCCAATATCAGTATGCCCTACCAGAGGGGTACATTGGTTATAACTGATGAACTAACATTGACACATTATAATCACCCAGTCCATACATTACGGTTGATTCTTGGTGTAGTACATTCTAGGGTTTGGACAAATATACAATGACATGAATCCATCATTATAATATCATACAGAATATTTTTACTGTCCTAAATATCTTTTTTTAAGTTTTTATTTAAATTTCAGTTAGTCAACATACAATGTAATATTAGGTCCAGGTGTACAATTTAGTGATTCATCACATTAAGCATACTCCTTAATCCCTGAATATGTCCTATGGTCCTCCTACCCATCCCTTCCCTTGCTGAATATCTTCCTGGTACCACTGGTCTAGCCAGACATGCCTTTGCTTTCTTATAAACTTTGTCTTCGGGCAGGGGAGGATATTGGAAAGTATCACTCATTACCTGGGCAGGAACTTTATTTCTATAGTTGGCATCTTACTGAGGGCTATTGTCCCTCATAAGGCTGGTCCACCTACCAGTGAGTGGTACAGTGTTCTATGGAAAATAAGGGTGTATGGGGGGTGTCTTTTCTGATTTCTTTTTACACTCTGTTAGAAGGCACTTAATATTCTCTAGACCTTCTCATGAAGGAACAGTGGTACAAAGTGAAACCTTAGTCACACCCCAGATGCTTTATTGACAAGAGTCTCTCATGGCTGGAAACTCTGGCTCCATTGTTTAGTCAAGGTCAAACAACCTGGCTCTTTCTTTCTTCAGAATTTATTTCCTCCCAGAAAATTCCTCAATCTCTCATGAGGAACTTCCTTTTAGGCTTATTCCATCAGTTCACCTCTCGGAACAATTGTCTTGGAACATCAACAGTGAGCACAAATTGAATTCTCCCCAGAAGGTTTCTTAGCCAACTTTTGAAGTGCCCAGAACAGCCTGTTTCACCAGTTTGTCTGACATGACCAGACATGTCTGAATCCACTCAGATTCATATTTGGACCCCTATGCTTTATGTCTTGAGAAATTCTTTTTTATCTTTCTGTAAACTGAAAGGAAAGACATTACTATAAGAACAATTTGCCAGAGCAAAAACTGTTACCTTTTTGCCTGTACTTCAGTTTAGATTTTAAATGAGAAAACCAAGCAAGGGAAGTAAGAGAAAAAAAAAAAAAAAAAAGATGAAAGAGAATTCATAGATCAGGGCCCAGTGACTTAAAAAGAATATGTCTTACATATTTTTGTGAGGATGACATGACAACCAGAGTGATTACTTGCCCAAGTGTATTAAACTGGAAGGTGTCAATTCAAAGGATCTTCAGAAGATCCCTTCTGCACGTATTCAATCTTGCTAGCAATGCTTAAGGCTTAGTATGTTCATACATAAAGCTCAGTGTGTTCTAAATACCTGAGATAAATAGAAGAATTCTTCAGGTAATTGGTTTATGCTCTAACCAGGAAGTACAGTGGAATAATCCCTGTAGATTAATAATAATGATAACTGTAGCTATTATTCTATATGATTTATAATTTTGGTTGATCAGTTTCCATCATCTAAAATATAATAACATTTGAACTAGTTTGTACATTTACATGTGTTCTGTAGGAGGTAGAAGTATATATAAAGTTTTCCCTGACAAACATATATAAAAAATCATAGGCTTTTTAAAGAACCATTACTTGGAATACAATATATGTGATTGTTCAACATAATTACCTCCAGACAGAAAGTACACCATCCTGAGTATGACCTTGTATACCATGCATATTAGATTTAAATGTTGCCCCTATTTGAAGATCTTTTTGATTTTTGATCTGAACTGTCCAGATGCTATTAAAGTTGATTTGTGGCCAAACATAATTAGTGATTCTCCTGAATGTCATAGCTTTTAGAAGCATACTGCAGAGGCTAGGTTGATGCTCTTGGTTAAATTGTTAGACACTTGGAAGCTGGGAACATGAAACACGTTTCTGAATTGCAGTCACTAAATAGATCTGTTGGGAGGAATTTTGTTTATGTTTCTTCCATCAGTAAGACGTTACATTCTTCTGAATCTAAGTAGGGGGAAAACGTCCTGATTAAAGATAAAGGTCCTAATTTTGAAGAAGACATAACAGTGTTAGGTGTACTCCTTGTGTGCCACTGAATAGAGATTGTATGATTTAGGATCCAGGATTAATGTTAAAGGATAGAATTAGAGGGAGAATAACTTCTTGCAACATAGATGCAAAAATTAAATTTGTTTCCTCCACTGAAAAGAGTTTTAGAGACATAATAATCATGATCATGTCTCATTACTGACTTCAAATTGGTTATAGGCAATCTAATGATAAAAAAATCAGTATGAAAACTCTTTAATCAATAAAAAGTGCTCTAACAATATTAAAGGGAAGTTTAGAAAATATTTTATCATATATGTGAATAGAATAAAAAATCAATATAACTGATTACTTTTCTAAGTCTGAATATATATTATATTATATTAATTATGTTATATTATATATAAATACATGTATATTTATATATACAACAAATATAATGCTGGTCTCCAAAATACAGAGTACTAGGGTGAAACTATGGATCTATCTATGGCTCTAGCTCTGAACTTGGAGATACTGAGGCTTATTATTATACATTTAGTTATGTTTCTGACAAGCACCTTGCTGTGGGCTATAGGAACCATCTGGGTTTTATTGTTCAATTGGCTGATAGTGGCACCATGACCCATACAGCCACTCAGGTCTGTATTGGAGTGGCTTGCTATGTGGAGGCTTCCTATGTCTCTTCTCTCATCTCTGCAAGCATTTGATAACTTTTATGCTACCTCCTTATTGTACATATTTCATTTTATCCATTTACCCATTTTCTAAAGTGTATAATCATCATTTGTCCCTTGAACAAATACCTGAGCACATGTAATAAAGACAGGTATAAGAATGCTACTTGCTTGCCACCATGATATTGCTGCATAACAACCACAAACTTCAACGTTATGTAATCATAAGTTTGACACTCATTTATCTGACAGCTGGGTTCACTAACAGGACTAGGGGTTGGCTAACTGTTGGTGCAAGTAGGTGGGTGACTTGGGTCTGCTCCACATGTCCCTTATTCTCCAATAGATGACCAGATGTGTTCTCATGGAGCTAGCAGGAGTATGGCAGCAAAGTAGACACCTGCAAGGATTTTGGGCACCTATACCCAGGACTGACACACCATTAATTTTGTCTCATGTTATTGGTTAAAACATGTTATACGGCTAGCCAAGAGGCAGAATGAAAGAACACTACAAACTCATAAGGCAGAGTAGAGGAGAGGGGGCAATGCTTAGCATTCTATCACAGACCCCACAGTCTACCCTCACAGGACAACCTATGAAATTTGAATTTCAGATAAAAAAACTGTGTTTTAAAAATAAGAATCTGCAAAATATCACATGAAACATACTTGTAGTAAAAAGTTGTTTGTTTGAAATTGAAATGTAGCTTGCACTTTGTATTTTTGTTTGTACAATATGGTATCTCTCCCAATCTGGCTTCTCTTCTGATGTTTTTCTGCTTGAAGAGTGTTTCCAAATGTGTGTCTATATAGGCAACTGAATCTCAACATGTTCCGAATAGCTTATTCTCTCACATGTTACCCTTTCTGCCCTCAGACCTTCCATTCTAACATTTCTATCACCCAGTACCCCAAGCCTGAAAAATCAGTAACGAACATAATTCTCAATTTCTCTCCTCTCTTCATTCATTGACCATTAATTCTTCTTAATTCTATCATTTAAATCTTACTGAAAGAGGGAGTGCTTGGGTGGCACAATCGGTATTAATGTTTACTCTTGGTTTTGCCTCAGTCATGTGTTTAGGTCTTGGGATTGAGCCCCACCTGGTGGCTCAGCGCAGAGTCTGCTTAAGATTCTCTCTACCCTCTCCTTTTACCCCTCTCCCCTGCTCTGTCTACTTTCTCTTTTTTAAAAAATAATTAATTAAAAAAATAAAATAGATCTTACTTGAAGAGGTCCCATTTTCTTCATCACCAATTCTCCTTTCCTATTTCAAGTCTTCCATATCTTCATCCTAATATTCTCTCTTAAGGGTCATCCTAACTCCTCTTTTATCTCATTCATATCTTAGGGTGGTTTTCTTCTTTGTGGCTGTCTTATTGGTCAGAAATCCAAAGTTTGAAGTCAGACTTCTTGGGTTGCAATATCAATATTGATTAACTCCAAGACCTTGGACAATTTATTTTACTTCATTAAGTCTCACTTTTGTTACCTGTATATTGAAGATGGATTTCATTGTTTCCCTATAATGTGGAGAGGATTAAATGAGATAAGGTTGGTAAAGCACAAAGAAATGGCCAGACACAAACAATATTAACTATAGCTATTATTATTACCTTAATACTTTATCCCCATATAATACCTTTTTTTCCCCACTGTATTTCATCCCATAGAAACACATCCTCATCCTTTAAGCACTAGAATATAAAAACTACCCTTACATCATGGTTGAGAAAAAAAAGAAAAGCCTATCTATCCTCAATGATATTCTTTTCACATATTTTCTTTTTTCCACAACAAACTTTTTTTATATAATGTGATGTTTGCTTATCTTTCTCCCCTTCTCAATAGTGAGCTTCTTTATTGAAGTCTGAATTTACTCAGCTTTAATGTATCTGCATTGAAATTCATTACAGACTCGTGTAGTGAAATGTCTTACTTTCTTATTTCATTCCTGGCTGTAATCCTAGATGACTATTAAACTTGGTATGATTCTGTTGTAAGTTGAGTTTCTTTCATGCTATATTTTTATGTTCAAATGATAACTGAAATAAGTTACTAAAAAAATTTAAACAGCCCATATAGAACACCAGATTGCTTCTGGGTAGACAGTAAATGCACAAGGCAAGTACAATAAATTATTAGAATTCCATTCCAACAGCCATTTGTATCATATGAAGACACCCAAACCCAAGTTCTCCCCACCAGTCTACTCCAAGGCTCTGCTCACAGGTCCTAGAACAGTACTATCAAATTAGCAAGGAAGTAATTGAAGGAAAGATACCAGACCTCTATATTATCTTCACTGCATACATTTCTTCAGAAGTAAGATTATGAAGAGCAAGACAATTTATTGGATGGTTCTTCATTGAAAGAGATGGAAATTGCTTTAAAAAAAGAAACTTATTGAGAATGTGGCTAATTCCAAGAACCTGTTGGTAAGTAGAGTGATGAGGTTGACAGGCTGGACAGGACCCAGGGATGTAAAGACTGCTGGAATAGTGACCAAGCTAACATAGCGGCAAAAGTTTTGTTATGATATCACTTTTTCTATTACTGTTATGGCTGCTTTTAGCCAAGACTGGCACCACAGTTTTGGATGAATTCTGAGTTACTCTTTTGTCTTTGCATCACTTCATCTAAGATACAAGACCAGGTAACATCCTAATTCTTTTTTTTTTTTTTTAAGATTTTATTTATTCATTGAGACAGACAGAGAGAGAGAGGCAGAGACACAGGCAGAGGGAGAAGCAGGCTCCACGCAGGGAGCCTGATGTGGGACTTGATCCCGGGTCTCTAGGATCACACCCCAGCCAAAGGCAGTGCTAAACCGCTGCACCACTAGGGCTGCCCACATCCTAATTCCTAATTCATGCATCCAAGACATCACTACTAGGAATAATAAAAGGAATTGTCTAGTCCTCCTTAGGCTCTGTATTGGGAATTACAACACTTCCCTCTTCTGGAACAAAGCTTAGATACTGAATAGCCCCACCCTCCTCCCAAAAGAGTAATGTCAATGATACAGAGCTGAAATTAATCTACATTACACGTTTTCTTCCATATCAGATTCAGCCGCAAAAAATAAGTACATGGTCCTTTTAGCTAAGTGATTTGGTAAGTTATTTACTCTGTCAATAATATCTCCTGTTATGATTTGTTTTATGTTTCTGTTTGAATTCTCTATGGTATTTAGTGATTTATCAAATAGTGATCTAGCTGTTATTGTTTTTGTGTGCTGGTCTTAGCCTACCAATAACTAGTATTGTGACTGGACCAGCCTTTGGGGTTCTTATGAAGATTGCAAGATGTCCTTCAGCAATAATCATCATGAAACTGAAAAAAAAAAAGTTTATTACTTATAAGACCTAGAAATTACACAACACATCTGGGACCATACAGTGACATCATAGAGAGAGAGAGAGAGAGAGTGCATAGGCTTGGGATTCTGCTTTTCTTGGTCAGAGGTGGGAGCTTAGAGTTTTGCAGATCACTATTGGTGAGTTTAAAACATAGGAGAGGGTATTTAAACTGAGAAAGGAAAAAAAAAAAAAAAAGAAACACACAGACACACAAATTAGATGGGCAAAATGTCCAGTTACTGAAATCAACTAAAACCAAGAAGACTCAGTTTGAGACGGTGGCCTGGCTCATTTTTTTTTTTTAATTTAAACTGAATTAACCAACATATAGTACATTATTAGTTTCAGACGTTAGTGTCCAATAATTCATCAGTTGTGTATAACATCCAGTGTTCACCATTGGCTCTTTATTCCTTGTGTGGCTGGCAATGTGTTTATTCAGGATCACCATCTTTGCAGTGGATGCCTCTTTGAAGTGGTGGCAATCAAAGCTTAAGTCAGGTACTTGCATGACAAAAAGAAAAACAACAACAAACAACTGTCAGGGTTTACACTACACTATGACAGTATTTTGAAGATGTGGTTAACATCTATAATCAGTTGACTTTAAGTAAAGATGATCACCCTGAATAATGCAGGTGGATCTAATTCAATCAATTAGAGACCTTAAAAGTAAATTAAAGTTTCCCAAAGAAGGTATTTTCCCTCAAGACAGAAGTATCAACTCCTGCCTGAATTTCCAGCCTGCAAGCCTTTCCTTCCCCTTTCTGATTTGCCAGCCACCACAATCTTGTTAACTGGATCCTTAAAATAAATCTTTTCATCTAATTATATGAAATCACACACACACACACATACACTATATACATATGCCCATATATACATTTTACAGTATAGTATGTACTACATATAAGAATAAATGTATATATTAAAATAGTATACACACACACACAATATTGATTCAATTTATCTGGAGACTCTGATACAACTCCTCCAGTTTTCATAGTTGATGAAAACTCCACTAAATCCAAATTAGCACTTAAGGTTATGATATGTGATCATGGTTAAAATTGGAAATCTATTTCCTGGGGTTAAGAGGAAGATCAACTGGAAGACCAACCTGTCCCCAGACACTAGACACAAAAATCTGGGGAGGAAAAGCAAAGAAGAGAAGGAGAAAATGAAGAGACAAACTGCCTCAAGAGATGTAGCGTCAAGAGGAGAGGGTCACGTGGAATGCCACAGTGAGAGACCCGGAACCTAGGAGATAGCCGGTGGTGAGTGAGCTCTAAGAAAAGATGTAACAAGGGTGAGGGGCAAACACCAAACGGAAATGGATAAGGAGTCACCGAAGGTCAACTATCTCTACAAAAATTATGCCCTAAGGGATACCTGGGTGGCTCAGCAGTTGAGCATCTATCTGCCTTTGGCTCAGGGCATACTCCCAGGGTCCTGGGATCAAGTCCCACATCGGGCTTCCCGCATGGAACCTGCTTCTCCCTCTGCCTATGTCTCTGCCTCTCTGTGTGTGTGTCTCTCATGAATAAATAAATAAAATCTAAAAAAAAAAAAAAGATATGCCCTAAGCTTTTATTGATCTAAATGTGTTGTACAGAACACCATCAAGTGTCCATCTTACTCCCCTTCTGGAAGGTTCTCTAAATCAGCAATGTAGCCAAGTAGAAAATACACAGGCTCTTGAGTCTAAGGTTCACCTAAGGTCATATCCAACTTGTGTGCTGAATAGCTGTGATGTTTTTGCATGTGTTATTATTTAAATTCTCTATGCCATCTTTGAATCGGAGGCAGTAATAGTATCTACCTCATAGGATGATTTATTGGCACAAAGAAGTATGAATAAATACTTAATATTCATATTCTTACTATTATTACTACCAAGTTGACAGATGTGTTTGTCTCAGGGACTCTGTTGAAGTCATTAACTCTTCAATAGAGGCTTGTTTTGAGGAATGGTGGACAGATCACATTTGCATAAGATATGTCCTTACAGAGGGTGGCAGAAGCAGGCATATATAATTAGTGAACCCAAATAATCTTTTGAAACACAGTTGGGATTATTACCTCATGTCATGGAGCGAGTTTATGGGAATCTAAACCAAGGTAGGATAAAAGCTAAGGCTTTGAGGATAGAAAAATTACCTCTAATAGGCACAAAGTTGATTAAAGGAATACTAAATTAAAACATGCTGGAATCAAGGGAGTATTAAAGAGTTTGGGGGGGTTCAGATGCCATTTGAACTGTAGAGGCTACAGGCTTTCCTAGCTTCACTTCTGAGGATTTGTCAAGTCCCTGTATAGAGAGTGACATTTAAGCTCAAGTAACTTGGCTTTTACTACCCAACTGAATACATACCTGTAAT
Source organism: Canis aureus (assembly GCF_053574225.1). NCBI lineage: Eukaryota > Metazoa > Chordata > Mammalia > Carnivora > Canidae > Canis > Canis aureus. The sequence goes on along the minus strand of NC_135640.1, from coordinate 30,130,048 downwards.
AGAGAGTCAGCTGAGGTCATTGACACTTCAGGCTTCCGCGGAAACTTTGCAATGGGTATCGTGACCTCAGGGTTTTACTCACCACTCTCATTTGGACTTGGAGATAAAGACTTTGGAGGCCAGGGTGAAAATAATATTCTGGCCTCTGGTCATTAAGGGTATATGTTCTCAGAAATCAATTCAACACTCATTAATAAGATGTTCATATCCTGTATTCGTTGAGTTAATACCATCTTTGTCCCATTACTGGGACCTATTTTGATCACTTGTAGACTGAAATCATTAAAGCATGACATTTGTCCCCCAAATGATTTCATTGAGTGACTATCTAATTGTATTTAATTTTTAGCATTTGTCACAGACTGTATCTCAACTTTGATAGCTTACAAATCACATTGCTGTATTCCAGGCTGTTTAATTTCTACCTCAGATATATCATTTGAAATGAAGTTTTTATGGGAAGGAGGGAATAAACTCATGAGGTGTTTTCATGCCTGAGATGAGATGCAACAGCGTTATTCAAAGGATGTTATTTTTCTGATAGATTCTTCTATGTGAGGGTTGTAACAGTCATGTTCTTTCTTATAAGGACATTTGGTTGCTATGGATAGTCTTTCATTTATTTTTTTTCTAAGTGGTGGAAAATATAGAAACATTATAATATTTAAAACCCCAAAAGGGAAATGTTTAACTAGTACTCCAGGGTAACATAGGATGCTAGTGAAAAACCAAGTCTATACCAATTAAAACAAATAAGTCCAAGGAAATAATCAAACAAGCTCGTTTTGCAACATGTTGAGAAATGCTGTTGTTTTTCTTTAATGTTTTTGATGCATTATATATTTAGTCTTTGAGGAATAAAACCTACATGACAAAAGACTCGTAGGATATGGCAACCTAATCGCAATGATGATTTAATAGTAAAGAACAGGGATGCCTGGGTGGCTTAGTGGTTAAACACCTGCCTTCAGTTCAGGAAGTGATCCTGGGGTGCCGGGATCAAGTCCCACATTGGGCTCCCTGCATGGAACCTGCTTCTTCCTCTGCCTGTGTCTCTGCCTCTCTCTCTTTCTGTGTCTCTCACAAAATCTTAAAAAAAAAATAATAGTAAAGAACATTATGGCATTGGATACAACTTACTTGACCCAATTTTGTACAGTTCTTTAATTTAGGAGGTCAGTTTTACTCACAGCATCTTTAACTTTGTGGTTGTATTTGTGCAGTGACTTCATAACATTTACCAACCTTGACCCCGAATATTCAGTTTATATATTTCACAAAGACTGTGTGAGGCATTGTTTTTCTCTTTGTGTATTCAGTTTGAATCTACTCATTATTGTTATAAAAAAAAAAAAAGCAGTGATTTCTGAGTATCATGCTTCTCTGGTGTTGATTGGGTCTTCTAAGTGAGCAATGATTTCTTATTTTTAGAGATAATGTATGTTGTTCCCATAGACACCTGATTAAAATGACTAGATAGATACAAGTGTTTTTCAAAGCCAATTGAAATGATGTAACTGATATAATAATCTTTTAACTTTTAACAAAAACACAAAAACACAGTTCTTCTTTCCTTTCAGAAACAGCAGTAAAATAGTCCATGGTGACTTTAACCATGACTTTATCTGTGGAGTTAATTCTTTTTACTTTTATTCCAAAGAGTGGCACAATACCTCACACGTCATTTACACAGCATGCTCACATCTGTATATTACTTCTATAGCTCACCCAACTACAGTCTCCCCCTCTGTAAATACGGGTGTTGTACCGTTTCATGACCAAGGTATTTTGACATTCTGTGATTCTTATTTTTACTATTGCTACTGAGCAGAGTTTCTTTTTGAATACTAAAATTTTATTTAGAACATAAAGCCAAAAACCTTTAAAAATGGGTATATATTTTTGGTTTAAGACAAATGGCTAAGAGTTCTTATTACTACCACAAATTATTACATAATAATAACGTTTTTTTATAATGTTACATAATGTTACATAATGTTTTTTTACATAATGTTTTTTTCTTTTTTTATTTTAGCATAAGAGAATCTCCTGCAATGTTGATTGCCTGTCTCAATTGGCTGTCTGATTATTTATTAAGTAGCCTGTAAGATCTTAAGGAAAATGCTACAACTTTCAAGCCAAATATATGTTTCTGCTTTACCTAAAGTACAAAGCTATAAAAGAATAACTGCTCTTCAGTGTTTACTGAAGAATCTAGTGAGTATTTAAATTCATGACTTGATATAACTTAGGTTAACTGATTTTTATTTTCAAGACATTTTCTTTCGCATCATAAATTGATGTTTATTGCCAAAAATAAAACAAGCGAACATATGCATTTCGATGAGCTTGAGTTATAGTGCTCAGCCCTTTGTTAGTCTGGCTGGATTCAACTTTAATCACCTGAGATCAATTCACATGGATTTAATAAAAAAAATCTACCATTTAAAGTTGAATAATTTGCAACAATATGGATGAGGACATTATGCTAAGTGAAATAAACCAGACATAGAAAGACAAATGATCTCACTTATATGTGGAATTTGAAAACATCAAGATCAAAGTAACATAGAATAAAATGGTGGTTACCAGAGACTGGAAGTGGTGGAAATGGGGAGACTCTGGTCAAAGGGTACAAACTTCTAGTTAAAAAATGAAAGTTTTGGGGACGTAATGCATAACATGATGATTATAGTTAAGAATAATGCATTGTATACTTGAAATTTGCTAAGAGAGTAAATATCAAGTGTTGTCACCACACACACACACACAAAGGTAACAATGGGAAGCAATTGATACATTGGTTAGGTTGACTATGGTAATCATTTCAAAATGTATATATACATTAAACATCATGTTGTACACCTTAAACATATACAATGTTTATTCATTATACCTCAATAAAACTGGAAAAAATCCACCATCTAAATATGCAATTTTATGCTAAAAATTTCATCTTCATTATACAGGTAAACAGGGAAGGGGAAGCCAGAAGACCCCTCTGCTTATAAACCTCATTAGAGTTTTTATTCCCCTCAAAACAAGGCAACAGTTGTCAAAATGCTCTGAGTTTTACCAACTTTTTTTTGTTTGTCTAATTCCTTTTTTCATTATACCTCCTTTATATCACTTTATCTTATCACTTTGGTCTAAATTTCCTATTTTTTCCCCTAAACATTTCCATTAGGCATTTTCTTTACTGAAACAGACAGAAAAGAATTCCTTTCCAACATGTTTGCCTCCTTAAATTCTTCCTACAGTACACTATATCTCTAAATCAAAGTAATACAAAAATACACAGAATCAACTAGAACATTTCTTGACACATTAGACAGAAACCACAAGTATCAAAAATAACTTCCCTTTTTGGTAAATATCAAGTACATGTTTGCATTTGAATAAATACAATATGTCTTTGTTTATATCTGATTTTGAGCTTCCTATATGTGAGGACCACCCTATGCAGACTGCTTAACTGTGAAATCTGTATTAATTTTCATCTGAATTAATATTAGGAATATATTCAATTTTGGATGCCTGAAAACTTTTTGAGAATCTAACCTAAGAGCGGGAAAAAATTTTAAAAAGAAAGTACTTTTTATAATAGTTGATAAAGTATTAAAGTTGATTGTTTCAGCTTGAGTGTTCCTTAGCTAGTGTCACTGAAATTATGAAGACATAACTTTAGATTCATCCCCTACTATGTCTTTTTTTAAAGCCTCTGAAGGAAGAGAATTGAGTTTTTGGAAATCAAAATGAGAAGTGCAGAGAAAATAGAAATGTTTTCCTAAATTGCTTTTACTCTTGTTATACAAAGGTTGGGAAACGGTATCACAGTCGGAAGGAGTCTGCTAGTTTCTCATATGTACCTGATTTCTCACTGGGAATTTGTCACAACATTTATCTTTCATCTAGTGATTAAAAACCAGCTTCTGGTAAGTTTAATAAACTCCTGTTTATACAAGCAATGTTCTTTTGAAACTGCAAGTTACCATGACTAGTGCTTGAAAATTTATATACATTTCTAGACCTAAGAAAAATTTTATATATCTCTATCCGTCCTTATTTGGTGCAATTCTTCCCTGCTTTGCTATTTCTTTCTCTTTAGTTTTTCAAAGCCTGCTTTATTGAAGTATGACTGACATACAAATAGCTGTATATATTCAATGCACACAACTTGATGAATTTGGAGATGAGAATATATTTATGAAACCATCACCACAATCTATGCCATAAATATATCCATAATTTCCAAAAGTTTCCTCTCATCCTCTTGATGATGATGATGATGATGATGATGATGAAAACACTTACTATAGGATCTATCCTCTTAGCAAATTTTTAAATGAACAATACGGCACTGTTATCTACACTGTATAGTAGATCCCTGGTATTGTCATATTCCAAAGGTAAAACTTTGTAATCTTTGACTAATACCTCTTTATTTCCTCCTTCCCTTAATCCCTGGAAATGACCATTCTACTCTTTGCTTCTATGATTTTTGACTGTGCTAGAGTTCTCATGTAAGAGTATTAAGTAGTATTTGTCCTTCTGTATCTGGTTTATTTCACTAGCGTAATGTTCTCCAGGTTCATTCAAGTTGTCACAAATGGTATATTTCCTTCTTCTCTAAGGCTGAATAATATTCTATTGTTTGTGTATACCACATTTGTTAATCCATTTGTCTGTTGATGAACACTTAGTTTGCCTCTGTGTCTTGGTTATTGTGAATAATGCTCAGTGAAAGTGGGAGTGTGGATATTGTTCTTTCTATTTTGAGTGAAATGTATTGAAGTTTCCATGGTGACTTTATAACATGTTGACCTTATACAAGAAGATTACTAAGGAGAAAAACGAGGTTGCAGAGAAGAGAAATGAGATTAACTAGCATTAAATAAACCAAGAACCTTAGAATTTGTGAGCATAACAAATACATAATATGCCAAAATGGTATAGCCATCACTTATTCATTACTTAATTTAAGCCAAAAACTTTCAATACCTTACATAAGCTCTGAAAACATTATAATCCCCAACTACAAGTTTAAAGAAATTGAATCAGAAAATTTAAGTAACTTACTCAAGACTACGTAGGTAGTAAGTGATAAAGTTAGGATTTGAATTTGGATCCAAAACCCATGTTTGTTCTTTTTACTACATCCTGCTGTTGTCAGAGATCACACATCAGTAGTGATATTAAAATAAATTCTCACTGTGGACTATAAGAAATGGTAAACTGACTTTGTAGTCATCATTGTTAAACTTTGGTTGAGCATAAATTGGTAAAATTCAATAGGGTTTTAGAGACAAGAATAAAATAGAGAAAATGAGTCTTGCTTAAGATCACACGTTTTTGATTGGAGCACATCTGAGTAAAATCCAGGAGACTCTAGTATGAGCCAACTATAAAGAGTTCTCTATAGCAATCTGTTTTAGCAAACCTGATTTTAGATAAATTGGAATAGATATCAATAATACTTTGTGTAGGGCTGTTGAACAAGAGCCATAATTCTAAATAGAGAATGGACATAAAGGTCACTTTATTAGAGGAAAATTCTCTAGGCTCGGGACCACAACAATGGGACTCAGTCTAGTGGGACATGGTGAAGGAAGAGCAGACAATACTAATCTTTTTTCATTCTCCTCTTGTCCTTCTCCCTTTCATCATGGAAAATATGATGCCTCAAACCCTATCTGATACCTTTTAAGGAAGATAAGCATTTTGCAAAAATGTTCCATGGACAAAACAAAGCATTTTACGGGAGATAAGCTAGGTGTTTGGAAGGAGAAAGTTTAAAAGGATAACCCAGAGGACAGAAAGCTCTGAAAAAAGGAAGGAGTCTCCCCTTCACAGAGCATTTTCCTAATTTACAATATTGCTTAACACATAAAGTCTAGCTTCTCTTTGCTAAAGGTGATTGGATTTAACTAGAGGGCAGATGGTTTGAAGAGCACAGGTAATGTAAATGAGGTGCTCATTAGATAGGGTAATAAAGAAAACAATTTGAAGTAAAAAAAAAAAATCATAGTTGAGAAGATCTGTGAGATTCTCTCACCACTCAAGATTCTCTGGAAATCCCTGATAAGAGACATCTGTAATGTACTTTTCTGAGGGTAAAGTAAAATGGCTGCAATGGTGCCTTTGTACACCAGGGGGCATATTACAACTGTTCACTCTTTTCACCAAGTTTTGAGATTTTTAAATAATGTCCCAAACATTTTCATTCACTCCTTCTGTCCGTTGTCATCTCATTGATCATGTGAATATCTTTCAAGACTGCCCCTTGTCACTTCTAATATTTTTCTGGAGCCTAAAGATCTGAAGTAGGCTGGAAGTTTCTACCTTAAGTATCATTTACAGGCCAACTGAGAGCCATTTTAAGATTGGAATAAAACTTTTCAAACTTTCCATTCTTTATTTCCAAGCCTAAATTCTTTGGTCTATGAAGCCTGACATTTTTGTTGAGGTAGAAACTGGTGCAAATTAGGATGAGCCCAACCTGGTTTTCCATAACTTATGCTTTGGCTGGTTGTCCTCCAATGTTAGCTTGCTGAGGATCTCTTGGACTTGACTTAGAACTATTCTCATTACATATCAATGCCAGATTAGGACACAAATGTCTTAGAATGTTAATGGCTCCTAAAGAAAAATTCTTCATTAATAAAACTTGTTTCTTTTTACCTATTAAAGAGCATAGATTTTTGAAACTATGATAACCTGTGGTATACAGATAGTACTATTTAGTTAACAAAAATAAAAGGATATATAAATATATATATATGGTTTATTGCAATAGATATAGTTTACATATATAAATTTTATATATTATATATAGTTTATTACTATGTATGGTTTATATATTATAATACATATAGTTTATTATAATTTCAGGACACATGGCAAATGTAAAATTGAATATGAAAAGCTATTCTTATACTTTCATGAAGAAAGATTTCAGAGTTTTAGTGTATTGGAAACCAATATTCTAGAGAAAGAGCTTTGTCAGCCAGTTGATTTTTAACACTTGAACCTGAAGGAAACAGAGGTTGTGTCTCAATAACAGAAAACATGATTTCCTATGTGCCTTGCAGAGCACAGCCTTTGTAAGGCAAGTACCTCCTACAGATCAGAATTAGGGAACATACCAGAGAGCAGCAACTGACGTTGTTTCTGAGGCATGTCATCAATCCTACTCCATTTGCACTCTGGAAAGGTCTCTGCTGGTAGTCACCTCTGTTCTCAGAGGTCAAGTGGAATACTCATCTCCTCTTAAATTCCATGCAAACTACAAAGCAAAGCTTAGTGACTGGATTGTGGCTTCTCAAGAGACTCTGATAATTACAGTGAAAAACTACTAGACTGTTCTCATGATAGAAGGTTTTGGAAAGAAATATACCAATGCACAAATGTTGCTTAGCAACATAGTTTTCATAAGGAAATGCCAATTGTTGAACCTTTTAGGAAGTCATCACTGAGTGACCATATCCCTATTTCTTTGGTGAAAGGATGAGAGGATTGGAGAGAGGACTAAGTCCCTTTTGACCCCACTATCAATGATGAACTAGTGATGCTTACACATGAGTTCCAATATTTATTTACTTATGCAATAATTCACATTTTATGGGACATCCATTACAAACTAAGCATGTACTTCAGTGTGATGTCAACCCCTCACCCCACCAGAACACCATCTACTGTCTCTTGAAGAAGTAGTAAATGATGAGGAAAATGATCATTGTATCAGAGTATTTCTATATTAGTTAATGGTTATAAAGTTGGCAAGGAGAGTAATATTGCAGGGATTATTATTTAAAACACTGACTGGGAAGCCTTTTCTAATTATAAATACAATGAAATAAATATCAATGGAGTATCTACTAAATGATTACAAAAAACTGGGCTGGATGTTGTATTAGTTTTTAAAGAAGGTAATACTCAAACAGTAGGAAATAAACATGCATGAGTGGCCATGGTACTAGGAGAAAAATGTTAAGTACCATCTCATTAAGCAGAGGGACTCTAACCAAGAGGGTGAAAGTATGAACAGAGAGTCTAACAATTCAACATATAAAAACAGAGCAATGTCCCCCCCAAAAAGCAAAGGTATATTACAGCATGGTGTTAAGATGAAATTAATGAACAACTTGGAGTATGGTAAGAAATGAATCTGCAAAAGCAGTTTGGGATCAAATCAAAGACTTATGTGAAAGAACTATACTGAATGAAAAGCAGACAGCGCTAAGCCATAGCTTCAAAAACCACTAAGCATGAATCTTTGGGCATGTTATTTGTTTTCTCTGATCTTGGGTACCTTCCACTAAGAGTCATGAGAATTAAGTAAGATACTTCATGCAAAGACCAGACTCCGTAAGCACTCAGTAAGAAGAGCCCTGTTGTTTATATAAATGGGTATGAGAGCCACACGAAAGGATTCAGGACATCTTATTTCAAAAGCTATCTTGGGTTGTATTTGGTTGGTTTTGTTTTCACACAGACACACTTAATGTATTCAATATGTAGAAATAATCTTCTTTCATAAGGAAATATGCTGTTTCCTATTTTTAAAAACATAGAACCTTCTTTTGCGGCATGTGAGTGGCTCAGCTGGTTAAGCATCTGACTTGATTTTGACTTAGGTCACAATCCCAGGGTCCTGGGTTGGAGCCCTGTGTGGGGGCTTTTTGCTCAGCAGGGAGTCTGCTTGATGATTCTCTCCCTCTCCTTCTGCCCTTCCCCCACACTCATGTTCTTTTTAGTTAACATTTACCTGAGTGATAGGAAGGGTCAGGCTAAAGCCAGAGGTAAGATGGGGCCAGAGATATGGCATTACTTTGCCCAGGACAAACCAGTAATGAGCTAGTCTCTATGCTAAAATCAGCATTGGCATGAATGCTTTGATTATTGATTTAAAGACTCAACCTGGTAATGCTACTGGAATGTAAGCTCTCTGTGGTCAGGAATCTTCTCTGCTTTGTTCACCAATCAGTACCCAGAATTTGCCTGACATAATGGGTTAATAATGGGGTGTTGACTGATTGGCTCATTGATGCAGAAGTCCTTTCTGATTCACCTGCTCTAGGGTTTTACTCACATTTTATTTCCTTAACTGAATTCTAAATATCAAAATGGTGGGAGGTGAGGTATTGACTTTAATTCTTTTGGTTTCCCACAGTTCCTTTGAATACATGTGATATTTTTTAAAGATTTTCAAGAAAGGTGGGTGGCAATTAGTTTAAATTATAGCTTTTCATCTGATAAAGCTGTATTATCAGAATACTTTTAAAGGCCTACTTTTCAGGCATCCAGTTGCTCTGACTGTACTAGATGTTTAGCCATGGAAAATACTCCAATTCAAAGTTTGGGAATTAATGGCTATAATTATGTTAAACAATTTCTTTAAAAAGGTAAAAGATTTCCAAAAATAAAAGTATTTTATAAGATTTAGAACATATATAAACAGGTTTTCCTTACCACCAACTTGCAGGAAATTCAACTAAATATTAATGCATGTGACATAGTCCTGCTAGCATTTTCATTAATGTACTAGATTTTTCCAAATCATCATATTTAGATGTCATACCCACTAATAATCCTTTATGAGTTAGAATACTAGGTGATACACTCTCAGACCATGTTCTAAAAATGAATTCATCGGAACCACTATCATCTGTTATTCTGGAAATATCAGTCCAGTCCTTGGGGGGACCCATTACAGTCTTCCTATCCAGGCCACTTTACCTATTGTTTTCCTAGTACCTTTCAAGGTAGTTCCCAATCCAATTCCATAGTGACTGCCATGATTATTTCTGCAATGCCACTGCCTACCAGTGTTGTGCTCAGTCCCTGTATTTCCATCCAAGACTTTTTCCCTCTCCCATCTTTGGCAAAGAGCTTATAACAGATCTTGGGATTATAGGACTGGGTTCTACCGTCTGAGAGGAGGATCCCTGGGTTCCCATCACTAGGTTATGAACACCTGTGATATCTGACCCTATGGAGAAACTGGTCACCTGTGACTGATTTAGAAGCATCCAGGGCCTACCACTAAAATTGCATTCTCAATCAATGCCCTGGCCCTCTTTCAAGAAGTCTTCCAGGTATGAATATTAGTAATCTGTGAAGTCTCCATTCTGAGGAAATTGTAATGTAATATCTTTGTGAAAGTAATAAATGTCTTCTATAATACAATAGGTGGTGCCCATGAGATAATTTATGTGTATTACAGGCCATATAAACTGTAAAATTATACAAACATTAACCTTTGTTGAGTATTACTTGAAAGAATTCAAGCTTGAATATCTACTTCATCAAGATCTTTCTTGGGGCACTAATTTAAGCAGAGATATATATGGGTTATTTTTAAAAACATTGATTTAGGGGATCCCTGGGTGGCTCAGCAGTTTGGTGCCTGCTTTAGGCCCAGGGGTGATCCTGGAGACCCGGGATCGAGTCCTGCATCAGGCTCCTTGCGTGGAGCCTGCTTCTCCCTTGGCCTGTGTCTCTGCCTCTCTCTCTCTCTCTGTGTCTCTCATGAATAAATAAATAAAATCTTTAAAAAACAAACAAACATTGATTTAAACTTGCATCAAGATACTTTCTAATTGTTACTTATCCTTTTCAGGGTAGAGGCTCTGATTTTGTCTTAACTATCTTTCAATTCAAGGTTTGCAATTTCTTGTAATAAAAGTGTCCAGAAATCTAAGATTTCTTCAGTGGATGTCTAGTGACCTGTGGTTGAACCACAGTTTAATGGGAATTTTGTTCCATTTACTGGGGGAGAGACAATGGGCAGTTACATAAAGGAACAGAAATTTTTTGAGATTATTTCAAGCAGGAAGATGTAGAATTAGCTGCTTTAGTAACTCTCATGTAGGTAATCTCAATACTAAAAGTGTCCTGTATCTGAGTCTTGTATCATTGTATATTCATTGATAGTGATCAGTACTTCTTTGAATGAAAACTAATAGAATGGAATGGATGGGATGGGATGAGAGAGGATAGAAAATAGTAGAGTCATCTTACATATTTTTTTTTTTTTTCTGAAAGTTTGGTTCTTGGGAGAGAATGAAAGAGAGAAATACAGAGAGAGAGAAAGGAAAAAAAGAGAAAAAGGCAAATAGATTCTAAAGTAAAACGTGTTTCTCAGTATGGGTCAGGGTCACACAAATTTGAAAGCCTCTGCTCTACAAGAACCTTCCTTGGCACCCAACCCTATGGTGTGGACACTACAAGCAGAGCTGTTTGGATACAGTTTTAAAGACTCACACACATAGAATGAGAAGTAATAAAATTCCTATGGCAAGTGTCCATTTGAATTGAACAACATTTGAAAACAATTTTCTTCTTTAGTTAGATAAAACTTCTTTCTAATGCACTTAAATACACATGGGGATTTTCTTTCTACTACTTTTTTTTAAAACTGCCCTGTAAGGTTTTGCAGGTAAGAACTATCTTCTCATCTTTGTAAATCTAAAGGCAGTGCAGGGACTGCCATACAGTTGACATTCGGTAAATGTTTATTAACTATCCACTGAAGAAGTCTCCATGGCTTAAGACATGTAAATTAAAACTAGTAAAATAATAGCAGGAAGAATCTAACATTTATCAGCTGCTTTCCATTAGATAACAAGTGTCTTTTTTTTTTTTTAATGCAATATTTCCTTTAAATCCCTCGACTAATCCTGCCAAATAAATGATTTTATCCAATTGTAAAAATGAAGAAATTGAGACTAGGGCATAAGTCACCAAAGGTCACCAGCTCATATGCCAGAAAAAAAAATCACCCTTGATAACTAAGTTTAAAAGGAAAAAAGTTTAAGTAGATTTCTCAAGAATTTGTGGAAACTAGAAGATGGGATTTTAAGTCATCTTTCTACTACATCCCAGCTCAGAATACTCAGGCTCTCAGCCTCTCAATAAATACCTCTCTCTGTCTCTGTCTCTTTTTGTCTCTGTCTACCAGTCTCTCTCTCTCTCTCTCTCTCTCTCTCTTTCTCTCTCTCTCTCACCCTTTCTCTTTGGTTACTTAGTCTTATTGATTTTATTTTATTTTTAAGGATGTATTTATTTATTTTAGAGACAGAGTGTGAGGGGGAGTAGGGGGTGAGGTGGGGAAGGCCAGGGAGAGAGGCTCTCAAGCACATTCCACACTGAACATGGAACCCCTGGCAGGGCTACATCTCATGACTCTGAGATCATGACCTGAGCCAAAATCAAGAGTTGGATGCTCAACCGACTAAGCTGCCCAGGAGCCCCAGTCTATTGGTTTTAGAAAATGCTTTTCAAGAAGGAAAACATTTTTATTCTTAATAGAGCTCATGTCAAGTTTTATTCTTAATAGAGCCCATTTTATATATCAAATACAACATGATTGTACACATAAAATGGTTATATATGCATCAGAATAAAAAATATAAATAAATATTGAATGTGTACCATTGAAATACAAGACATCTTTGGGGGTTGCAGGGACAATAGACAAACTAAATAAATCCTAATTTCTCATAATAGAATCTGTAAAAAATTGGCATGTTTCATTATTTTTAAGGAAATAGAATGAATTACGATTAATTGACCATACTTTCACAGCAGCCTGGTACTATGAGTTTGAGCAATTTAAAATTTATCATTATAGACTTTCATTACTTTGTTTCAATATGCAGCAAAAGGATTTTGAGCATGACATATGAAAGAGCAAAATTAAAATGTTCCATATTCTTAATTTTCTTGCTGGTTCTTTTTGTGTTCCCTCTACAATTATGTAAAATCCAATTACTTAAATCAATATCATAATAGTTAGGAATCTCTAATTTAGTAGTTATGAGAATATAGTAGCCAAATGGGTTTATTGAAAATGCACTGTATCTCATGCAAAAAAGACTGCTCTTAGGTCTTCTGTGTGAACACTCCTGTCTTTGTGCAGATATGTAAATCTAGATAGAACCTTTCTTCAACTGTATGTAATATCATCCAATTCTCTAGACTATCTCTTTCATATTATCATTCCTCAATCTGTGCTCCACTTGCTCAAATAAATATTCTTAAATATTTCATCATATGTCCTGCCATATCCATTTAAAATTGTTTTAGCAGTCATTTACCTTTTGCAGAGATTCATAAAATAAATTTGTAGAAATGTAATTTGTTAATGGCACAGATTCCTAATAACTAAATGCTACATTATGCAAGATTTTTAAAAAAGTAATGCTCAGTATTTCCTTGATGACAAATGATTGGAAATGTTATTAAGGGATCCCTGGGTGGCACAGCGGTTTGGCGCCTGCCTTTGGCCCAGGGCGCGATCCTGGAGACCCGGGATCAAATCCCACATCAGGCTCCCGGTGCATGGAGCCTGCTTCTCCCTCTGTCTGTGCCCCTGCCTCTCTCTCTCTCTCTCTCTTTGTGGGTGACTATCATAAATAAATAAATTAATTTAAAAAAAAAAAGAAAGAAATGTTATTAAGTAAAATAGACATTTTATTACCTGGAAGATTGTGACAACTTGCTGTCATCAAGATGAGTGCTCTCTTATTTATTTATTTATTTATTTATTTATTTATTTATTTATTGATATGTACTCATTATGTAGGGTTATATGGTTTTCAAAAAATAGTTTTAAAAGTAGAACTGAGCTTAAAATATACTACTGATAAGCTGTGTGACTTTGGAGAAATAAACTTCTCTGTATCTGAGATGTCTTATTGAAAAAAAAATAGACAACAATAAAACCAAAAACACAACCCAGGTCTTTGTACTGTTTTATGGATTACAAAAATATATTGCTATAACATGCATAGTTAAAACAGAAGCCCACAGAATTTTGACAGCTGCTTTTATTTTTTTATTTTTATTTTTTTAAAGATTTTATTTATTTATTCATGAGAGACACAGAGAGAGAGAGAGAGAGAGAGGCAGAGACACAGGCAGAGGGAGAAGCAGGCTCCATGCAGGGAGCCCTATGTGGGACTTGAATCCGGGACTTCACGATCACGCCCTGGGCTGAAGGCAGCTCTAAACCACTGAGCCCCCCTGGGCTGCCCGACAACTGCTTTTAAAAATAACATAAAATTTAGACTACTGATCTCAATTTTCATAACTAATTTTTTATTTTTTAGGTACAATGATTAATCAATTGCTAACATTTCATTAAATGACACTCTGAAAGTAACAAATTTTGTAGAAGATCACATCCCTGTCTTGAGGGGTCCTTTCAGACAAGCTGGCAAGAATTGGAAAGTAGGGTATAGCGCACAACCACAAACTATTTCCAGTACCTTCTGGCCAGAAGGATTCCAAAGAAAAAGCAAAAAAGCATGGGGATAAAAAGTGAATTAGAAATATGATTGCAGGGCAACCCAGGTGGCTCAGTGGTTTAGCACTCCTTCAGCCCAGGAACTGATTCTGGAGACCCAGGATCTAGTCCCAAGTCAGGTTCCTTGCATGGAGCCTGCTTCTCCCTCTGCCTGTGTCTCTGCCTCTCTCTCTCTCTTTTTCTCTGCGTGTTTCTCATAATAAATAAATACAATTTTTTTAAAAAAGAAATATTATTGCAAATGAAATATTGACTGAAACAATGAAATAAAAGTTCTCATTTAAAAATGTGCCCCCCAAAAGCATGTTAAATTTAGGTAACAGAAGGGACTTCTAGAATTACGACTTAGAAATCTCCACTGTTCTCTAGTTCCTTCTGTAATAGAATTTAAATTTGTTAGCATGCTATCCATGGCTAAATAGCCTTTCTAGTGCAAGCTCTTTTCCACATACAAAGGGAAAGAGAGAGTCCTTGTCGTTCCTCAAACAAGTGCTTTGCGCATCGTTCTTGTCCTATTTCCTTTCCTGTGACTTAACTCTGCCTGTCCAAATGCATTATCCTCTAGGTCCTAACTTGAACTTTACTACTTCTGGAAAAAGTCCTCCAATCTTACATCTTTTTTCTTCAGATTATGCCATTGTAACTAAAGTTATAGTTAGCTTATAATGTTGATAGCCATGAATCAATTCCATTACATTGTTGCTTAAACCGGCATCTTCCAGGACTTAGCACATATCCTCTAATGTAGCAGGGACAAATAAATATTTGTTTAATGAACTTGTTTTCTTGTATTTGAAATATGAATCCCTTTGAGTAGATGCTTGCTAGCATGAAATATTTGGTAGACACAGCTGAAAAAGTTCATAGTCAGTAAAGTGCTCATGGGGTGAATTGAAAAGAGGTGTTGAGATACTTAGAGAAGAAAAAACCTGTGATATCAGCTTCAAAGCTTCAAAATAAAGAAATGTAGTTTATGATCAGCTCTGTCACTGCTGGTAGATACTAAAAGAGTTGAAGTCTTTTTTTTGTGGAGCTACACAGAATGAGTCAGACAAATTGAAGAAAGTCCTCAGAATACCCAAAGATATTAAAGCAGAGCCCATAAACCAGAAATTGGTCTCCGTTTGTCTTAATTATCTAAAATACAGTGAGAAGATAATCTTGCTATTTCTCCTTGGTCCAGGATGATCAAAAAGTAGATGTGATCCTAGCAGACAACTTAGATGTTTTGGAACTGAGAAGCTGGTTCCAAAACCAAAAAAATGCCACTTTTCCCCTGTAATTGCAAGTGAACAGGTCATTACAGTTATGAACATCATACAATTACCACATTCATGTGCAATAGTGGAATAATATTTACCAAGTAAGTAGATCAACATTATCTTAGATTTATGAAATATCCATGCATTTATCCAGTAGTCATCACTTATAACAACGTATTCATGCATGGAGTAATATAATATTTTATTTTCACTGCCCTATCTCTATCCCAAAAGAGAAATAGGTCCAGTGTTCACAGTTAAGAACTATCCCAAGTGGTTCATTCCCCCAGATACCCATCTAAGTCAATGGTTCCAAACAAAGAATAATTTTGTGTCTAGAGGACAATTGGTAATGTCTGGAGACATATGTGGTTGTCACAAGGGGCATACAGTGTGTGTTGGTGGCGGGGGGGGGGGGGAGGGAGCGGGGGGGCTGGCGGTGGAGGGTGGCAGTGCTGCTGACATCTAGTGGAAGAGACTAAAGATGCTGCTAAACACCTTTACAATGCACAAGACAGCCCTATCCTGACAAAAAAGTACCCAACACAAATGCTAATAGTGCCAAGAGATATGAAAACTATGATGCAGAAATGCAGGAAACACAGTAGAAAGGTAGAGAATGGTAAAAGACAGGCATGATTAAAAATAGGGTGGAGCATGACAAAAGCCAATGAATGAAGCAAACATGAGAAATATGATGACCAGAAATAACATAAGATGGGCAAATAGATTAAAATATCTTGAGGGGGGCACCTCGTGGCTCAGTTGGTTAAGTGGGTGACTCTTGATTTTGGCTAAGGTCATGATGTCAGGGTTATGAGATGGAGCCCCTCATTGGCTCCCTGCTCAGTGTGTAGTCTGCTTGAGAGTCTCTCCCTCTCTGCCTGCCCCTCCCCCCACTCATGTGCTCTCTTGCTCTCTCTTTTTCTGTCTCAAATAAATAAGTTAATCTTTAAAAGAAAATTATCATGGAAATAAATTCTCTGAATGTTGCCTTCTGCTGTAATATGTCTCATGTGCACAGCTAGGACAGAGTTGCATTCCTAGGAGGACTGCACTGGAGAGATCACCAGCAGAAAAGAAATTATTCTTATGAATACATATAGACATATAGTAAGAGGTTTCAATATCCCAGTGAACAATTGTGAAACTCCTAAAAATCTCTCTTACAAATTAGACTTAAGAATCTGAAAAATGATCTTAAAAAAGGTATGAAAATAATTTTATAAACTGAGAGGAAGGCTATTTACAAATAAAATTTTAATTAATTCTTCCTTGAAGTGGTATGCATTAATTTATACTGTATATTTATGACATAGATACCTCCAGCCCAAATTTTCAAGAGAACAGAGACTGTGGTAGATAATTTTTGTCAGCTGAACTAGGCTATGGTGCCCAGTTGTTTGGTCAAATACTAGTTTTGCTGTCGTTGTGAAGACATTTTGTAGATTTAATTATTATTCACAATCAGTTGACTCTAAAGAGATTGTTCTAGATTATGTGAATGGGCCTCATCCAATCAGGTAAAGCCTTAAGAGCAAAAACAAAGGTTTCCCCTAAAGGAAGAAATTCTGCCCCAAGATTGTAAATAGAAACCTTGCCTGAGTTTTCAGCCCCCTCGCCTACCCTAGGAATTTGGACTTTTGGACTTGCCAGCGCTCACAGTCCTGTGAGCCAATTCCTTAAGTCTCTCTCTCTATGTGTCTCTCTCTGTCTCTCTTTTTCTCTAGTCACATCCTTAAGATGTGGCCACACAGTTTTATAGTTTTTGAGAAAGTTTTAACCATCAAGAGAAGCTTTAGACATTCATAAGGTAGAAAGATTTCCTTTCAAGCAGTTCATTCTGGTAGAATGGTATCAACCCCTCACCCCTCCTCTACACATACACAGTGCTTCTTTCTCGTGAGGGAAGAGGTCATAAGGGCCGTGTATGGACAGTGTGGTGGATTGCAAGAAGTGGCAACAGTAATCTTATCCTCTACAATAGGAAGATTTTACACAATAGGAGCTCAACAAATGTTTGTTCAAGAAATGTCTAGCTGAAAAATTTTTTTGAAGCAATTAGATGAATAAATGCACTTATGAGAGAATATAAATGTCTCAAAACATGAGCTACATCATATATTTCAACTCTTATTTAACCTTTCTCCTTTCTGTCCGGCAAAAATATTAATAAAATATATGAAACAAAGAAAACAAAAGATGTTGGCCTAGTGAAGACAGTTGAAAGTATAGGACGCATTCACTAAAAGTGCTGTTACTGAAAGGAATGAGATATCTGTGAGGTTTTGTTTTTTAGCACTACTGAGGGGACAAGGCAGAAAATTTTATTTCTTGGAGGCTATGAGTTATGGTGACTAGTATTCTCTGTTTCTCTCTTAAAAAGCTACTGCGAGTCATTAGCATTAGCTGAGTGGAGAGAAACCTGCTCCAGGAGCAAACTCTGTTTCCACTGACAGGCAGCTAGTGTGTGTGTTTCCTCTGGACCAAGCAAATGGATGCTAGCAGAAGAAAGCTGGAGGGGGTATAGCCCGGTGTTGACAAGAACTGAGGTTGAGGAACTAAAAGACATTGTGAAAGAGTGTGCTGTCGGTGGATGATTCCGCACAGAAAGTTCCAGGGAGTTGGTTAGGGTGATAAGAAGGTGGGTTATGGAATACACACCACAGTCTCCACTAGGGAAAGAGCCGTATTCAGACACCTCTGAAAACAGGATATTCAACAGCGAAGACAGAATCACAGGTAGCACTGGTTAAGTAGACTTTTATGTCCCTTTGTATACCTTAGAGTATCACCAAATAATGTTACCTAAGCTTAGGCAAAATGAAGTTTACTCAAACTTCCTGCAGTGAGGATGGACACTTGTAGAATTTTAGCTGTGATTTCAAAGATGGGTGTTAGAAGTGAGATTATGGGTTCAAATGGTGTCAAGGCAGGAAATTGATTGGGACTGCGAAAACCTATTACATGATTCTTTAGGACTGGTGAGCATAGCAAAGAGAATGTACTGACACAAGTCTCTCAATAAGTAAGTGGTTACTTTGGGCTCTGTTTTTCCAGGTGTACAGACCATTTTGTCCAATAAGCTAGTCCATAGGAGTTTCCTGAAGCGTACAGTGAAATGATTCATTGGTTTAATCTCATCTTTTCCCAAGAAAAGTTTCCTGCAACAAAGAAGTCATGTTGACATAGGTGGTCTAAAGCATGCTGAGACAAACGACCTGAGTTGTCATTTTCTTTCCTCCTGTCCTTTCTCTCTAGTTTAAACAGAAGAAGTCAGAAGCAGCACATTGATGGAAGAAAAGATAGAGTAAGGAAGTTAAATGAAATGATTATGCCACCATCAGTGGCCTGTAGAATCACCTGACAGGCCTAAATTAAGGAAAAGGAAGAAGCCTTGATATAGCTGTAAGGCTGGTTTTTAATTTATACTGGATTGGAATTAACTACTAGTGTGAAATAAAGATATTTCTTAATATCTTAATGTGATCATAGATCTGCCATGGAATTGTTCAGAGATCCAGGCAAGTCAGAGCCCTCAGGTCAAGTGTGAAATTCAGTAGCAGGAGAAAGAGGAAGCAATTTCCTAATTATGCCCTACTGAGTCCAGAGTATTTAATACATTAGTTATACTTAAAATCAAAGATGACCAATAATTCTCAATTCCTCCTCATATTCATTTGTAGAATTAGAGTTTCACACACTGAGTTCTACATAGGGTTTGCTACAGTAATTAATTTTTTGATCAAAGTAAGTTAAAAAAAAGATATTGAACTTCTTTCATGAAAAATTCCATCTTTTCATTTATCATTTCACCCTTTCATCACTATTTGGACTTAATTAAAAATCAGAATAAACATCATGGAAGTGATGAAGACATAGCTCTCATACCTCCCTCTGTGGGGAACATAATTGATTGACATCTCCAGCTGCCAGTCTCTGAATCTACCACCACATTCATGGCCATCTCTGTGAGACACAGAATTCCCTTAATAGGTAACTTACTAACGCTTTCTTGGAATTGTCCTGAAGAACATTATTCCAACTCAACCTTTCTTCTTTGCTGCTTTCTTTCCTTCACTGAATTCAGATCTACATGGTGGTCTGATGACTCTCCCAGAATCCTCCAACTACCTCTCCATTTTCCCTGATAGGCACTTCTTCCAACAAATTTCTATTAGATCAAACCCTGTTTGGCAGCTATTTCTCAAAGGACTACAACTAACACATTTCATCAGCAAGATTTATTTTTTTAATATGAAATGGTGACCTTCACATTGTTGATAATGAGTATTATGTGATTTCCTCACACTTTTTTGAAGTCCCTGTTCTTTGTATTCCTATTGAAACTCAATTTTTTTTGTCCCCATTATTACACTTGCTACATGAAGGTGAGTTAGAATTGTATATGTGTAAACTTCATGAAGGCAGGGAATTTATCCTTTTCTTCAGCACAATGCCTGGTCTAGAATCAAAACTCAAAAAATTTTCTTTTGCAGTGAATGCCTAACTAAAAACAAAACTTTCTAAAGCAATTAGATGAACAAATTCATCTATCAGGGTACATAAATCCTTAACATGTAGGACATGTCACATATTTAAACTATCCTTTCAATTTCTTGTTTTCTATTCAGTAACATATTAATAAAACCTATAAAACAAACAAAACAAAAAAGTGCTTACCTAATGAAGACAGTTGAAGGTACTGGATACATTCAACAAATGTACAATATGAACAAGAGAAATGGAATGCTATTATTCATGGTATAGAAAAGTTTATTTTAAGTGCCAATTCTATTTGAAATACACTTAAGTGAAAGAATCCTAGGAGAAAAATAAGAGGAAAATCTTTCAGAATACCAAAAAGTATTCTGAACATTGGCATAAGAATGAAAATTCAAGATTTATCTCATATATCTGATTTAGAAAAGGCCACAGGCCAAGGTTACTTTGTGACAGTGAATCACATACTTTTGGGAGAGATGGTGATGGCAAGTCCTGGTGATGCAGATGCTCAATAATCCCAGATGTCAGACAGGCTACATGTTAAAGTTTCATAAGGTACAGACATAATGGTGAGATAATGAGGCATATTCAGCAAGTTGATCCAAAAAAGCAAGAGCTAAAGGCTGGTTGGTAACAAGCTGACTGGCAACTCCTGGAAGAGAAGTAAGTTGGACGACAGGAGCTGGACCCACAGCCCATAGACTGGAAACCAAAAGACCCAAGGCCAATATTTCCACATCCCAGAGATCCAGTGTAATTTGTTTGGCAAGGACTGAAGAAAATGGAACTCTTTGGATGGAAGCATGATGTCTGGCAAGGTCTGGACACAGGGTAAAATGTCTGGCAACTGATAGGTTCACAGGAGATCTCCTGATAGCCACCGAAGACAGGAGCCCAGCTGGCAGGTGCTGGGAGAGTAGGCTACATTGCTGGGGTAGAAAGAATCATAGGTGGACACTGGGTACCCCAGGTAACCTGCAGGGCTGCGGGAGTGGGAGGAGAAGTTTCCAGGGCTGCAGTTGTAATGCATGTTGGGAGTTCTGAGTCTAGCTGAGTTGCAGAAAGGTTTGGTAAGGGCAACTGTTACCTTCTACTGGATGCTTATATACCCTAGCAATAGGTTAGTAGCATATGCCCATTTTAATGAATGCTTAATTAGGCTCTAGTCAAAATGAAATACATTAACCTTCAAAGGCCTTGTTTTAATGAACACAGACTTTTAAATGAAAGAATTTCATTAGTTTTTCAAAGCAATTGTTCATGAAGATGTCATCTCTCATTCATCTGGCTTGGGTAGATGAATTTAATTGTATGGCAATTGTCCCTGTAAGATTGGTGTTTCATTCACCCTCTCCCTCAAGATATTGTATCGAATGGGCAACACAGTGAGAATTTTGTTCTGTCTAAAGTTCTAAAAAAATACTATGTCATCTGGATGGCATATTTATTTTGTTCCATGTTTAGGAACCCAGTTGAGAACAGGAAAAAAAAAAAGACCCAAATCCTCAATATCTGTTTCGTCTCCCAAATTTTATAGAGATGAAGAAGAGATAACCCACTAAGAAACCTCAATGGGAAAAGCTAAATGAGTATCCTACACATTTGGATTTTGTTTTCCTTACAGTACAAGTCTCCAATGTGCTTTGTGTGTATAAGTTTTTGATTTAAGAATGAAAGGTCCAGGGGCGTCTGGGTGGCTCAGTCAGTTAAAGCTTCTGCCTTCAGCGCAGGTTGTGATCTGGAGGTCCTGGGATCCAGCCCCATGTCAGGCTCCTTGCTTAGTGAAGAGTCTGCTTCTCCCTCTCCCCTTTGCCCCTCACCACCCCCTCCCCCACTCATGCTCTCGCTCTTTCAAATAAATAAAATATTTTTTAAAAAGAAAAGGAATGAAGGGTTCAATATTTGCAGGGGTACTTTGAAGATTATATTGTAAAAATACTGAAGTCAAAGAATCCTTGCCCTGAAGTTGACTTGCTTTCTGATATAAGTCAGTGATCCCTAAAGTTTAAGTAAATTTTGTTAGGGTTGATGCTATTGAGAACAAAAGAATAAGCACTGCACATAAAATATGGGCCTTTGTTCTCTTCTTCTCTTTTTATAGGGCAGAGATTTTATAACAGAAGGTAAAGAAAAGCAAGAAATTAGAGAAGTGTCTGCCCCATGTAGACTTCAAAGAAAGATCAGGTGTTGGGAGCATTCATAGTTATAAATGATCATTGTAAGTTGAAATGGGGTGAGGGGGGAATCAGAACAGATGATAATGTGAAATAAAGAATGAATGCCTTTGGGACCTCTGATGCGACACATGTATCAAGTGACATATATTCTGCCTAGAGGACTAGCATCATAAGTATTTTTCTAGATCTCCCATCACATGCATCATTGACAACCACAAGTAGAGTAGTGCAGGGGTGCAGGATATGGTTTAAAATAACCTGTGGGAACGGGCAAACCTCTTAAGACACCCATCTCCGAAAACTGACATGTTGTTCAATGGAAATGAGCTAAAACTTATTGTAGAAAGAATTGAGATTACTAGGTGGAAGTTTTAAGGGAAGATTGAGGTAAAAATCTAAAATAAGCCACTGGGGATCCCTGAGTGGCTCAGCGGTTTAGCGTCTGCCTTTGGCTCAGGGTGCGATCGTGGCGTCCCCAGATTGAGTCCCACATCGGGCTCTCTGCATGGAGCCTGCTTCTCCCTCTGCTTGTGTCTCTGCCTCTCTCTCACTCTCTCTGTCTATCATGAATAAATAAATAAAGATCTATAAAATAAAATAAAATAAAATAAAATAAAATAAAATAAAATAAAATAAAATAAAATAAAATAAAATAAATAAAATGAGCCACTATTGTAGGTAACGAGATTTCCATCTTGAGGGCACTGGGAATTACAATATCCCTTGTCCGAATATTGTAAATGAGATTCCAGTCTGGTGGAGGACTGAAGATAATTGCTAAACTCCCAAATTGTAAATGTTATGGGTCTGAACATTTTGAGTAGGCAAATTGGTTTTCAAGCATGTTTCATTTGTCACTTAACGTAGTTTGTCCTCTATTTCTAAAAAATAAACAATTCCTATTTATCAGGCTTTTTAATTACGAATCATGAAAAAAAGCATTCTATCAGATTCCAAACCTTTCCGTTTTATTTGTGAGTAAAATATCGAACATCAAAACACCCATATAAGTATTCGACTCCCCTAAACTGAATTTACTTGCTTGCTTGCTTCAATGTCATCCACTCTTAGATCAGCTCTTTCTGTGGGAAAATATTCTATGAGTCAGATATTCAGTAATTTTGGAAACCTCTTTTCTCAACAAAATGGAGGTTTTTGCACTCCAACATTTTTGTTCAGAAGTTGAAGGGAGGGGAGCCTGGGTGGCTCAGCGGTTTAGCACTGCCTTCAGCCCAGGACGTGATCCTGGAGACCCAGGATCAAGTCCCACGTCGGGCTCCTTGCATGGAGCCTGCTTCTCCCTCTGCCTGTGTCTCTGCCTCTCTATGTGTGTGTGTCTCTCATGAATAAACAAATAAAAATCTTTTAAAAAAGAAAAAAGAAGTGGAAGGGAAATGCTTTAGTGTGAAATGACAAATCAAACAGCACAGGAGTCACCGCAAGATAAACCTTCTCAATCTCTCCTCTTCCTCAAGGTATCAATCTTCATTACCCTACTACATAGAGGTGGAACACAAGTCATAGCACAAGAAAAAATATGACCATTATTTTAGAAATTTTGTAATACTTGTCAGGAACACCTGAAAACAATTTAAGTCAAAGTGATGTATGTTGTTTTCTGAGGCTGGGAAGAATCTCCTTAAGATGGCTCCTTTGGTCCAATACTTCAAGGCAATTACCTTCTAAACTTTCTTTAGAACAAAAACATTTCCCAGTTTCTGGAGAAGTTTAATAGGGTGAAATACTGCCTCTGATTAGAGATGGAAATACATGGGGCATTTTTTGCCTTTTTTTTTTTTTTTGGTCATTTTTAATGCTTTTTCAGCTTCTTAGATGAATCACCTCTAACATTCCAAAATGATATAAAGCAATTTTAATATTTTACTTATGCCAAGTAAACGCGTGCACACGCACACACACACACACACACACACACGGAGTAAGAACGAAGATTGACTCTTACCAGTTGCATACAATTTAAGCAGCAACATGGGAAATAAGGGAATTTTCACTGAAGCCATTCAAACTGATATCTGATTTTTTTTAAAAATCCTCATACATCTTGCATATTACCACTGCTGCTTCCTGATGACCCTATTCATTAAGTAAACTTGCTTGGCAACAATCAATGTGTGTTTTTGTTTAAAAGAAATGACTATGAATAAATCAGTTTGTTAGCAACTTTGCTATCCAGATGGCAACAATTTTGAGACAGATTGTGAAAGGGGTATCAATTATTTTTAATTAAGCAAGCTTTCCTCATCCCAGTCACTGTCTACCTCTGAAGCAGTTCTCTGAGTGATCTGCTGGGTGACCTTTCGTAGAGAGAGATGACTAATAGCTTTGAAGATTCGACACCATTACCTGAATTCCAAGGCACAAACATTACTGCACTTTCCAGTTGTAAAACCACAGAAACCACATATGTTTGATTATGATGATCTTTTCAGTTCAATTAAAAGCAGAAGGTAACCTGTTTTTACGTGTCATGTGGGTGGCACACCCAAAGATAGGGGTATATAAATGCGACAGTCCAAGAGGTGGCATTCAAACTCAGAACCTTCTCATTGTACAGCACATCTCCTGTCACAATGTCCTACGGCTGCTGCTCAGGAAACTTCTCCTCCCAGTCCCTTGGGGGGTTCCTGAACTACCCAGGATCTTTCTGTGGCTCTTCCTACCCCAGCAACCTGTTCTGCGGCACTAACTTCCGCTCTCCCAGAACCTTCCAGTTGGGATCCTCTCTCAACAGTGACTGTCAGGAGATCGGCTGTGAACCTACCGGCTGCCGGACGTCCTACCTGGTGTCCAGCCCCTGCCAGACATCCTGCTACCCCTCGAGGACCTCCATGCTCTATGGTCCCTGCCAGACGACTTACACTGGGTCTCTGGGCTTTGGCTCCAGTGGCTTTCAATCTTTTGGTTGTGGCTCTCCCTCTCTGGGCTTTGGATGGAGTGGTTTCCCATCAGTGGGCTGTGGTCCCAGTGCTTTTTCATCCCTGGGTTGTAGATCCAGCTTTTACCGTCCAACTTACCTCTCTTCTAGAAGCTGCCAGTCTACTGCTTACCAGCCAACCTGTGGATCTGGCTTCTTCTAATCTTATGTTCAAACATAATACCTACTATGTCTAGAAATTTATTGCAATATTTACTATGTCAGGATCCATGCTATCCATTGATCTCTGTCTTTATCATTAGCTTATAAATTTGACTTGTATTGCTACCTACTGTGGTTTTGAAAGAATTTGAATTCCAGTAATTGGAAAATACATTCATTGAGGAAAGATGTTCAAACAGCTTTCTTGTAGTTATATATTAAGAAACATATTTCTTTCTTAATATCTCCAAGTCATTTCTATTGATGCATTTGTTTCAAAATTTACAAAATGGAAAAAATGTAAGTTTAAATAAAAATATGTTACATGACATTCACATATATGTTTTCATATTATTTGTTTACTCTGTGTCTTCAAAACTACTTCTAAATATCTGACTGGATATTTCTGTGTTTGAATTTACCATTCAAGAAATTTTCACTTTAGGGGTGCCTGGGTGGCTCAGTCGGTTGAATGTCCAGCTCTTGATTTCAGTTCAGGTCATGATCTCAGGGTTATGAGATTGAGCCCCATGTCCAGCTCTGTGCTTAGTACAGAGTCTGTTTCTCCTCTGCTCCTTCTTGTGCTCTCTCTCTCTGTTTCAAAATAAATAAATATATATGTATATACATACATATATATTTACATATAAGAATATATATATATATATATATATATATATACTTTTACTTTTAAAAAATAAAATCATCAATTGTCTTTTTGGTTTGAAAGAAATTATTTCATCTTTAATGTCCATTCCATACCTTCATATGATGAAACCTAGAAACATATTTTTAAGACTGCAAACAATATGGCTTTTGTTCTGTAGGGAGTTAGAAATTTCAATATTTTTATATAAAGTAATTATAAATAATAAAGAGTATTAAATACGCTTCATAATTTTATTTATTTTTTTATTCATGAGAGACACAGAGAGAGAGAGGCAGAGACATATAGACAGAGGTAGAAGCACACTCCACACAGGGACCCTCATTTGGGACTTGATCCTGAGACTCCAATATCACTTCCTGGGCTGAAGGCAGATGCTCAACTGTTGAGCCACCCAGGTGTCCCAGTACACTGCATAATTTTATAAAGAAGTTTATTCTAACAAAATATATCCTAAAATACATGTGAAAGAGGAGTGAAGCTTTCCAGTAGGAAGTTACATGTTATTGACTTAGATCAGGTAAGAGTTCTAGTCACTCCACTCAAATGACATAAGAAATCAAGTCTCAAGTGTGGAATCACTGTATGGTACACCTAAAACTAATATGACACTGTATGTTAACTACACTGGAATTAAAATAAAAACTAAATAAAAATAATGATAATGAAAAAAGAAAGAAATCAAGTATCTAAATGAAATATCTAACACATTGCAACATTTATTAGTAAGTAGGCCCAATATAGTCAGTCCTGTAGGGTTGATGAAGTCCCAACTTGTTCCTGCTTTTGGGTTGTTCAGTTAATAACACTTTTTTGAAAACAAAAACAAAACAAAACTCAAAACCAATGCAAATAGTCTATTGTTACAGCACTCAGTTAAACATCCAGGCAGCTGATAACCCTTGAATCAGCAATTCTGCCCCAAACTTTTATCCACTAAGTCAAGGACAACATTGCTAGAGACACAGATAACTAGATTCTTACTTATAGGGTAACCATATGTCTTGGTTTATTCTGGGTGTCTCAGCATCCAGCCTCATTTGGTAACAGTCTTAGTTTCCTTACTTTTTATATATGATGAGTGATAATTGAATTAACATGAGATTGGTTTGGGAGACCTCCACTTTGTTTTGGTCATGCTTTTAGCTCATGAAGTATAAGAAGCGTGCATAGTGAGCAGAGTTTTTACTTTAACCAATGTTAAATATAAAAGAAGACAAGTCATCTATTCTTCCTTTGCTCATCCTTTTTGAATAAAATGTAACTATTGCTTTTCTTTCAAAGACGGTGTGCAGAGGGATCACTGAAAGACATTTACCCTCAGATGCAAGCTGTAGGACCACTCACACATTCAAATCTTGGTGGCTGGTCATTTGTTTTTTTTATCCTAGCCAGTACTGCTATCGCTCTTTCCATAGGCTACAACAGGCAATAACATACGTCAAGCTACCAGTAGGTGGAGATACTGAGAAATTTGAGAATTACCAATGGGTTGTATGTGAAATATGAGCATGAAATTGAGGCTGCCACACAGCATATAAAGAATAATTTACATGCTTTTGCTGGGGTGACCTGACCACATATTATATTGTTTAAATATGCAATTATTTGTTTTGTTTGGGAACATCTTTCTTCTCTAAACTTCACAAAATTATTTTTAGGAACAATGAGCTAAAATTGGAAGTTCATCTTCAATGAAAAAAGTGAATACCGAATTTCTATTCCTAATGAAAGTTGATGATGAATACTTAATTTGTACAACAATTTGATGCCATTTACTACTCACCATGGGAGTCCGCAGTGTCACTGACTGCATGAAAAGTTAGAGAAAACTTTGCTGAAGAAATACCAGTAACTACTTCAAAAGAAAGTAGAAGTGTTTTTGTGTTTGTGTTTTGTGTTTGTTATCTGTGTGTTTGTATTTATTCATTTATGTAAGTAAGTAAGTTATCTTTACACCCAACATGGGGCTCAAACTCAGGACCTGGAAATCAAGAGTCTCATGTTCTTCCAACTGAGCCAGGCACATGCCCTGAAAGCAGCAGTTTTTAAAGATGATTGTGAAGAGAGAAAAACTTTCTAAAGGCCCGATACACAAAAGAAGCCATTTTAGACTTCTTTCTAAGTCAGCATGACTGCACATAAACTTTGTTCAAACCAGCAGCCTGATTTATGGCCCGCCATGCATGCATTGTACAGCTGCTTTGTCTATGAGTAGCCTGAGGAAAACCATCTTGACCTTGAGGTATCAATCAATGCTTCTACTTATCTCATTCCATAATGTTAAAACTTGGGATTTCTGCCTATAGGCTCATCTATAATTTTTTTGAGCTTTTCCAAATTGTAGAAAAGTACATTATCCTGTAAAGACTGTTCAGTCTCCAGAGCACTTTCTTTCTCCTTAAGATCCTATTTCCTGGGCAGCTGTCCTAATTTGGACTTGGGTAAGACTTTATTTTCCTTTTGTATTAAAGTTCTCTTTCTGGTAAATTTGTATCACCAGTTGCTTCCAAAGATGATGATTTATCATTAGCAGTTGCAAAAGATGCAATAGATCACTTGGATGCGTACATTTTCATTTAGGTCAAATAACTATTCTAAATGATTTTCACTCATGCTAAACCCTAAGTTTTCCTGTGCATGCAAAACCAGCACACACCTAAAAACAATAGTTGTTGATGTGCAGTCCATTAGCAGCAGGATAACTTCAATAAGGATTAGATGAAGGCAGTTTTATGTGAATATTGTCAAATGCTTCACATGAAAATGAACTAATTCTAGTAATGGTTCGATTTCTTCATCCATTTGAAGGGGAGAAAAATATGCCACCTCAAAATTTGCCTCCTGTCCCATCAATTATTTTAAGTTGGTTATTTTTAAGAAATACAGACACAAAAGATCTGAAAATTGAGTAGAAATTACCCTTTTATAAGAGACATTATATTCACAAGGGAAACCTAATGTAAGAGTGTCTCCCACCCTGTGTCAGGAAAAGGGCAAGGACTCAGCAATCTAGAAACTCTTTTGTCAGTGGAGAATGTGAGGCCCTCAATCTGCATAACAACCTTAGCCTTGTTTATTGAGCTTTTCCTGGTCATCTCCATAACTGACTCCCTACTACCAACATGTACCTTTGTCTTTAGCTGAAGATGGTATTTAAGTTGATGGCTTTGGCCATTTCAAGGGGTTACTCTCTCTTATATACATAAATTATGTAAGTTATTCAACTTTTGTCTTATTCCTTTCCATCTATGTTATATCCATTTGATTGTTAGACCAGCCACAGAAACTCAAGAGTAGAAGTGAATTGTTCTTCTCCCCAACACAGTACAGAGAAACCAAGTAAGGCTAGTGAAAGTTCATAATGTTCTATTTGACAATGTTGATGTAAAGTGATTTCAAGAAGTTAACATTGAAGATAAAATTCTTAGTTGCCTCAGAAATAGCAAAAAATAGAAATCTGATGAAGGACAATATCATGGCAAAGACATTTCTATGGAGAAGAAATACCGTTGTAAGTATTATAAACAAATAACTCATAATCGTATCCACTCAAGCTGCAATATTCTGCTAATTAAAGTGGAGGCAGTAGTTTTAAAACTTTAAAAGCAGTCATGTTTATACCCATAGTAGGTTAGTTTGGCAAGCAATGTTTTTCTTACCTCATCAATCAACTCTGTTGTGTTATTATCCTTGTGCCTTTGTGTTGCTGGTTTTTAGACTGTTATATGTTATTTTACATAACAAAGCACACCCTAGGGATTTTCTTCTGTTCTTGGTTGGGCCACTATTCATTCTGCAATGCTGGATTCTAAATCTTCCCCCCACCCCCACCCCACCCCCCAACACACACACTTATGCTACTTCTGTGCAAATAGTACTCCTTTTCTCTACTTACAGACTTTCCCATGATTTTTTTCAGGTTGCCTCCACTCTTTCAACCTGAATCACCAAGATGTGAGTGCAGTTACAGTTTCTGGAAGATGTCACAAGTTTGGCAATTTTACTTTTTTCTTTAAAGCTTTTTTTATTTTTTTATTTTTTTATTTTATTTTATTTTTTTTATCAGGGAAAAGCTTCTAGAGTGACAGTGTTGCTGTGGGGGAGTTTGAAGGGAAATTAAAAATCTGTCAAGTTACATAAGAATCGTCCTTATACTCTACTTTATTTTAAAAAAAATTTAATAAGAAGCTGAGCATCTCTAATTTGTGGTTCTGATATTGAACTTGAATATACCAAGTGAGATGTGAGAGGGTTTTTTTAAAGAATTATTTTTGTTCATAGTGTTAGGTATTGTGGAAGGGAATATCATGATGTGACACTAATAATAATAATTAAAGTGAAAATATAGGATTTGTCACAGCACTCAGGATTTCCAGGGATCTCATCCTGAAAGGTAATCAAATATTTCTCTCTCAGTCTTGTATTAGGTATTATAGTTAATATAAATATTTTCAAATGAAATTAATTCACCCTTCCTTCACACTCTTCTAAATTTGTTTCATTCCTACTCTTTATTCTGGATACTACTCATCAGGCTAATGAAATGAGATCCTTTTGGGGTTGAAGCCTATTCATATAAAGAAATTTCTGTAGTACCAGAGGTACTTGAGTACTCTTTGGTTAAGCAAAGAGTTGCATATTAAAAAAAAAATCCAGAAATAATAATAAAAGATAGATTCAAGAGGTCAGATTCTATAAGATCTTTGATTTATAAACTTTGGCAAGCTTCTAATCCTTTTGAGCTTTTATTCCCTTATGTCTGGAAAGGTCTATAAGACATAATGTTTATCTTTCTCACAGGGATGTTTGAGCATTAAATGAAAGTGGTATATCTGATACCTCTTGTGGCCTCCCTTATATCCTCATTCTCTCATGGCAGATCCCAGGCACAGCTATGGTGAACAATTTCACACAGACCTCAACTCTCTTTGCATAGACAGTTTGTCCTCCCAAACACAGCATTTCTTTCATTCTCTATCTGAGCTTCTCTGAGGTCACAGCCGGGAAAACAAATGGAGCCTATGTGAATCCTCCTTTGCACAGTGAAGTTAGTGAAGTTAACATATATCTGGGACAACACTGAACCAATGAGAGAGACCACAGATGATAGATACATGCTTCTGCAGTATCTATTGGTCAGATCCTGGGTTAAATTATTCTGAGAGTTATTCTATATGTTCCTAAAAGGGCCCAGAAGGATTGAGTCCCCATTGCCCACTATAATATTAATTACAGAAATATGGTCATTTATGAGATTTTCCTCTCTGATTCTCTAACCTTCCATGATTTCCCAAACCCACTCCCTGGGATCTTGTACCAAGTAAACCACCTGCACCCAAGTTCTTGACCTCAGTTCTATTTTGGGGAGACAAAGATCAAGGCTGAGACTAATCAACATAAATGTTTGTTTAATGCTGCTCAGATATGCTGCTCTTAGCTTGAAAGGTTGAAACTTGGAGAAGCATCAGGAGGTTATACATACTTCCTTAACCCAGCTATCACCACCTAAGATCATTTCAAACCTTGCATGTGTTTTTTGGTAAGGCTTAGGAACATTTCACCTATGGCAGGTCGGGATCAGGGCATTTAGACTAATCATTAAGAGCATACATAGCCTCTGTTCTGGGAGTTAAGGCTCATCTTTTTTCTGCTGAAAATCCACACTCAGATGCTAGACTTTGAGGTATGTGTTTATTGATGTGTAACCTCACCTTATAAATTATATCATATTCTTGTCTCATTTCTAGTTTATGTACCAATTTACTTGTTTCCCTTTATCAGCAAAAATACATGACCTTTATTCTCAGGCAAGTGTCACTGACATTGAGACATGCAAAATATGGACCTCCAGGAAATGAATACTCCCCACAGGAAACATATCCAAAATCAACAGAAATTTGCTCAAATCTATCATACTGTATGTGCCCAAACCCAGTCTCAGAGTCATATTGATCTGTATCATAATCTCCCAAATCCATAAAATACAAAAACTATAGGCAAATGATAATAATAAAAATGAGATGAACAATATATTTGAATGCCAGATTACAACAATTTATTAGATTAAAATTTTCATTTTCAATTGCTTTTCAGTAAAAATCCAATAGTATACATTCTATTAATAGTACAGAATTTAGGTCTTAATTTGATATTACTAATTGAGTTCAGAGTCAGCCAAAAGTCAGTGCAGCAAGAAACTGAAGGTTTAGAAATAAAAGAACTTTAGTAATTGTTGGAAATGAAAACAATGGCTATACTGAGTAGAGACTTTGAGGTCAATACTCAAAAGCACCCAGACCCTCAACAAATTAATCTATAGAAGCCAGAGCCACAGGCTGGCCTGTAATACGATGACTGGCAGCTCCTAGAGGTGAAGTAGGTTGGGCAGCAGAATCTGGATCCATAACTCAGGGAAGGGAAGCCACAGACTCTAAAACCCAGGGGTCTGAAACCCTGGGATCTACAACCCAGTGAATAGCAGCTTCTGGATCCATAGTCCAGGGAGTAGCAGCTTCTGGACCCAAGGCCCACAGACCCAGGGTAAGCAGTCCACCAGGGACTGCAGAGCATGGAGGTCCTCGGGAGGTAGCAGGATGTCTGGCAGGGGCTGGACACCACACACGATGTCTGGAAGCTGGTAGGTTCACAGCACGTCTCCTGACAGCCAGTGTGGAGGGAGGAGCCCACCTGGCAGGTGCTGGGAGAACAGACGTCAGTGCGGTAGACCAGGTTGCTGGGGTAGGATGAGCCACAGGAGGAACTGGGGTAGCGCAGGTATCCCCCAAAGGAGCGGGAGGAGAAGTTTCCAGAGCAGCAGCTGTGGGACAT
This sequence comes from Canis aureus, assembly GCF_053574225.1. Lineage (NCBI taxonomy): Eukaryota > Metazoa > Chordata > Mammalia > Carnivora > Canidae > Canis > Canis aureus. The sequence continues at coordinate 30,097,197 of NC_135640.1, read as the reverse complement.
GTTGGCAGGAGATGTGAGTTCAGCTGACTGACAGAAGATTCTGTGTTTGAATTTCATCTCTGGACTGGGGTGTTTATATACTCTCAGCCACGGGTGTGGCACACTACAGAATCATGGTTCCTATGTTGAATCTACTTTTTTGCATATGTGTAACTCAATAGTCTTCTCCGTAATTGCAGTTGAATAGTTTCCTGCATTTGGATTTACGGGTGCTATAATTTTGGTGTTACAGCCAAAGCCAATGAACTGCTCCTATGTCAGAAATGCCGTGATTATGTGGCATTAATGTTCATCCCATCATGTTGAGGAAAGCACCACAACCAGGACAGCTTTTCCTTGGCCTTATGCGACCTGCATGTACTTCCTGTGTAACAACATCTGGTTTTTCTGATGGATACTTTCCTCCCAAGAGTGGGGAATGAGATTTTATTTATTTATTTATTTATTTATTTATTTATTTATTTATTTATTTATTTTCTGGTACAATGGATCAGAGACATAGTTTCCACCTGGATGGGGCCTTCCTGGAATGATCCACCCTGTCACCATACATTCCCATGCTCCAAAATTATTGGCAGTAATTTGTTACGCCAGCAACTAAGAAAGAATGCACCAAGTAATGGTTACCCAGTGTATCTCTTGTCCAATAAAGAGACACAAAAAATGGATAAAACAAAGAGGGAGAGAGATGGCTAGACACTGACAGACACCTTGCCACACATCTAAGTATAAAGTGACAACACTAGGGCTCAGTTGAAACAGTCCCAGGGAAGATCAATCTAGGTCTATCTCTAGGTGGTCAAGAAGAAAACACTAGTCTGATGAGGGTAGGAAACAGCTGGAAGAGGAACAGAGAAAGCTGAGATTTCATCCTTTTTTTCTAAAGCACTCTTAAATGATGATCTGTGCCATGCTAATGTCTTTATAATTAGAACTCTTCAAAATTAGTATATCTTATGAAGCTTGATGTATTATCCACTTTATCGTCTACATTTATAAATATCCAGGCTTCTACTGTCTTAGAATGTCTTAGCTTTTCACTGCACAGTGCCATGATTTTCTGGCACTTGCATAGCCTAGTACCACCCCACATTTTCCTGCCTAAGTGTTTCTTTGTCAGGTCCCTTTTCCTCGTGGGGTACATGGAACTCTCTCTCTCCACTTCCTTGTCTTTCTCCTCCCCAACTCTATCTCCCTACCATTTTTAATTTCATTTTTTCTGTGTCTAAGTTTGTTTTTTTCTATTTTTTTGTCTTTTTTTTTTTTTTTGCCACTGCTTAATTATAGATTCAATGTTTTTCAAAGAGTTTGATAATTTATCTTATTCTTGGAGTACAACTGGCTGTTTCTAAGTTCATTGTTAAGGTAAAATCAGTTATAAAAATAAGTAAACTAGGGGTGCCTAGGTTGCTCAGTTGGTTAAGCATCCAACTCTTGATTTCAGCTCATATCATGATCTCAGCGTTGTGGGATTGAGTCCCATGTCAGGTTCCACCTTAGATGTGGAAGTCTCTCTTCCTTTTTCTCTGCCCCCCAACCTCTAAAAATAAATAAATGAATAAACAAATTAATTAAATAAATAAAACCAGTTGAATAATATTATAGGGCCAGGAGAATGTACTATCATGGCTGACAGCAAAATATTCTTATTTTACAAATAAAACTGTAGTAAAGTCACAACAGTAATGTTAAAAGTATTGGATTTTCTAAACAAAATTCATAGCAGTTTTAAAAGTAACATAATGTAGACCTTCCAGAAGGAAGAGGACTGAGGAAAGATGTAAATGAACCCAAATAGCTACTTGCTGAGTCCTTGATTTTCTGTTCTTCAACAGAACAGAAATTGCTCCTTGCTTTGTGTCTCAGCAAGTAAGTAAAGTGTCCTGTTGATACAATACTGTGGACACTTACTTCCCCAGTTTTTCTCCCTTTTAACACAATTCTTTAAAATAATGTTGGTCAGACAATATAAGATTTCACTTATGTGGGATGAATGAATTCTGGGGTTCTAATGCACAACATGATTACTGTAGTTAGTAAAACTGTTAGTATCATTTTTGTATACTTAAAATTTGCTAAGAAAGGTGATCTTAAGTGTTTTAACCACATGCACAAAAAATGTAAGCATGTGAAATGGTGAATATTTTATTAGTTTGATTTTGATAATCATTTCACAATTAGACTTATATCTAAACATCACACTGTATCCTTTAAATACATATAACTTATCTGTCATTTATACTTCAATAAAGCTAGAAAAAGTAAAATAATCTTGAAGGTAAGACTTATGAGTTAGAAAGGGAGCATAGATTTATTAGGTAACCACAAAATTTAGTGAATTTGTTTTCAATTATTCCAGATTCCTTGTTCAAGGATCATTCTTCTGCTTTTCCCTTGCCTCTAAATTTCTAAACCTTCATCAACATTAAGTTAGTATAAATTTCAAAAGGATTTATCAACTCCGCAACTATGGACTAACTCCCTAACCTTAGCTCCAATGATTATATTGTTTGTTCTATATAACACAGATCTCCACCAATTGTTTATCAACAATTAAAAAAATTACATTTCACATAAAATTCATCACTCTGGGCTGTGCATCCAGTGGCTTCTGGTCTTTTGATTTCAGAGTCCCATCACTAGGCTATGAACAAAATGGCTTTGATATTTGAGGCATGTTTCCAAAAGAATCTCATCCATAGCTGAAAGTTGCTTTAGGCACCCACCTGTTACTCTTTTTCAAATTAACAGTCCCTAACAGGCTGGAGATCTTTCTTTTACTACTTAAATGGGTTCAGTAAGCAAAAGCCAATACTTCTTATTTAAATATTCTCTTGACTCACTATGTATTATTATCTATAGCCACAAAATGTTTTATTAATCCAACATAGATTAGAAGACTCTTAAATTCTGTATTCTTGAAAATGTATTCATCGGACAAAGATATCATGGCTGCATTTCTTAAATGTGCTATAAGCAATATTAAAGCACATTTCTCTCTGTAATATATTCTTGGTATTTCTCCCTAGGGATCATTTCATTTAAGTTTTATAAGGTAGAGAAAAATTGACGATTTCTCAATAAACATATTAGTAAGGTATCCAAGTATGTATTTTGTCTATAAATTATACAAAAATAGTGGTCAGGAACATGGATTCAAATGCAGGTTGCTTATTTGGGAGGGGATACTGGCAAATTACTTGCAGGGGAGTGGGAAATTGGCAGACAATGGAAGGAAGGCAATGCGGGGTGTGTTAGTGAGCCAGGCACATTTGCAGACATCTGAGGCTCAATCTTAGTGGAGAATTCCCCACATCAGGCTCATAAAGCCCCTGTGGAGTGGAAAAGTCTTTGGGTAGAGTTTTATAGATATCCCTGGTAATCAGTACGCTTCAGTGTTTACAGATGACTACTCAAGGCAGATAGACAGGCTGTGACAGCTTCTGTTGGGAATGGGATGTTACTAGAAAAGCAGAGATACAATAAATATGGGAAGGATTAAAGATAAGATCTGGAAGGATAAAATGGGATGAGAAAAGCAGAAAGGTATAAAGGCATGTGGTGAATTTAGGTTGTATTGTGACACAATGTAAAGCATATGTGGTATGGAAATGGAAGACAGGATTGGAAAGAAAGGCTGGATATCCACAATTATAGCATTTGAATTTCCTGAAATTTGGTAGCTGTCATCTACCAGTGAAACTACTGTAACAAGACTTTTCAATGGCCTCTGTAGGTCCTCACTTATTTGAAACATTCCTGTGTATTTTAAAAATAAGTAAATCTTTCAAAATTATGTAAAATTAGCAAACTAACATGGCTTAAAACATTGAACCCTTCTTCTCAATGAGAATAGAAAATATAGTGAAAATACATCATCATCATCATCATCATCATCATCACCATCATCATCATCTCTGAAAACTTCAGAGAAATACTAAGTATTCCAGAATCCCAAGGGTACTACAGGGGCCACAGCTAAAGTCAAAAGAAATGAACCAACATCTGGAGTTGCTATTCCCTTAAAATTATATGTTGATTTTTAAAATAGTGACCAAGAGGCTAAGAGAATTCCAGAAATTCACTGGGCTTAAGAATTAAAATTGGAGGGACGCCTGGGTGGCTCAGCAGTTGGGCGTCTGCCTTTGGCCCAGGGCATGATCCTGGAATCCCGGGATGGAGTCCCACATCAGGCTTCCAGCATGGAATCTGCTTCTCCCTCTGCCTGTGTCTCTGCCTCTCTCTCTCTCTCTCTCTCGTGAATAAATAAATAAAATCTTAAAAAAAAAAAAAAAAATTAAAATTGGAACTCAGCATCTAGCAGAGTTGAGATCCTGGCAAATATCCCAGACCTTAGAGAGCCAATTCCTAGAGGTAAAACTGAAGTGCTGATAAACAGCTCTTCATAAGGACTGAAGCCCAGATTTGAATGATCTCAACCCCTGATTGGATTAAAATGATCTAGGATGCTGGTGATCTTATCCTAGCAGCCTGCCTGAAACATAAGTAAATTCTTTCTGGAGGAAGGTAAATCATTCTGGGATGTGTGTGTATGTATTTTAATATATTCCTATTATATAGGACTATATATATATATATATATATATATATATATATATATAATAGGAATATGAGAAGAAAAGACTGAAACAAAAGAGTACATCAGAAGAGAATCCATGTTCCAAAATCAGACATTAAAATACCTATGTAAAGAATTTAACAATAGGAAATAGAGAGAGATTATCAAGGAATAATGATATTTAAGGAAGTAAAGATATGATTGGGAATTTTGTCAGAAAACCAAAAGTCATGCAACAGAAATTTTGGAAATTTACAATATAATAACTGATCTGTAAAACTTAATTGATATGTTTTATCAGGAGATGAAACAAAACTGAACAATTGATGAATTGGGAGGTGGGATAAAAAGAAACTCTCAAAGTAAAGCATAAAAAGAATGACAACAAAGAGGATAAGAAGCATATGTAACATAGTTTAGTAGTATATTTTGCTTATAATTGGAATCTAGAAAAAATTGAGATGAAAGTGAGACAAATAATATTTGAAGAGACTGTAGCTGAGAATTTACCAAAATTGATGGAAGACATGAGTAGAGTTGGCTTGACATCAAGATGGAATTAAAGGCATAAGAATTTCATTTGGGAAATGTCTGTGAGAGGAGTTGGAATAGGGGGTGAAGAAGGCTACGAGAGCTGTCAGATTGGGTACAAGGCTGACCACAGTGCCTAAGGCAGCCAAACAAACTATTATAACTCCCCAAGGCCATTGGGGAATCCCCAGCCAACAGCCATCAGAGAAATCCCATGTGTTCCAAGACAGAGCCTATCTAATATCTCTGCTGCACTGTAGCACATGGGCCCCTTGGTCAACTAAGCCTTCTGCAGTTGAAAATCTGAGAAGGAAAGTCACAGGGTTGATATACATGTGGATGGGAAGCTGTTAGGATTATAGGCCTTATATCAGACACACTAAACCTAAAACCCAATTATTTTCTCCCCTCATTTCAATATTGTTTAGCTCTTTGGTTCTCCTCTGGAGGGCTCCAATTGATCTCCACTTGTGACCCTATCTTAGCTCTGTCCTTCATTGTGACCATGTCTCCAAATAAATGTCCAGGCTTCTCTATGTCTTTAAAACATCAATGATATCTAATTTGTATTTTGGCTGACATTTTCCTTCCTTTCCATTGCCTCTGAGACATACTGTGTAATAGAATGTGGATACGGAGGGACAATAATTTTGGAAAATGAGAAAACATGGTGACAAGTAAGGTCAGTATTTAGTCTGTTCCTATTAAAGCCAAAATTATGGCTCTGGTCAATTGACAAAGCAGAAAAATAGCTATATCTTATTTCCTACCATTTGAGAAAAGTATGTGCCCATTACTGCCAGAAACAAAACACATGAAGTTTATGGCAAGAGGAAAGGAAGGGCTTTCCTGCCTCAATGGGATGATCATTAATGTCAAACACTCATGGTATTTCTGACATAGGAGCAGTTCATTGGCTTTGGCTGTAACACCAAAATTATAGCACTTGTAAATACAAGATATGGGAAACTATTCACCTGCAATTACAGAGATTACGGAGTTACACATATGTAAATGAGGGTACACAACTATGAAAAAGATGACCATGTAGGTTACCACACCTCTTGCTGAGAATATATAAATGCACCAGTCCAGAGGTGAAATTCAAACACAGAATCTTCTGTCAGTCAGCTGAACTCACATCTCCTGCCAACATGTCCTACAGCTGCTGCTCTGGAAACTTCTCCTCCCGCTCCTTTGGGGGATACCTGCGCTACCCCAGCTCCTCCTGTGGCTCATCCTACCCCAGCAACCTGGTCTACCGCACTGACGTCTGCTCTCCTAGCACCTGCCAGGTGGGATCCTCCCTCTACAATGGCTGTCAGGAGACCTGCTGTGAACCTGCTAGCTTCCAGACATCGTGTGTGGTGTCCAGCCCCTGCCAGACATCCTGCTACCGCCCAAGGACCTCCATGCTCTGCAGTCCCTGGTGGACTACTTATCCTGGGTCTGTAGGCCTTGGGTCCAGAAGCTGCTACTCACTGGGCTATGGATCCCAGGGCTTCAGACCCCTGGGTTATAGAGTCTATGGCTTCCCTTCTCTGAGCTATGGATCCAGTGTCTATCACCCAATGTATTTTCCTTCCAGGAATTTCTGCTCATCTTCTTACTGGCCATGCTGTAGATCTGGCTTCTACCAGTTAGTGTGTTAAAGAGCAAAATCCATTTGAGAAATACAGGTTCTGTCCTGAGATTACCTATTATCTTAATTTCCTACATTAAAAAATTATCTAATAATTCCTGATCACCAGCAACTTTACCTCATCAACCCTGAAACCTTGATTGATAGAAGAACTTTGTCAAACTACAAGATTAATAATAATTAAATGGTATTGTTGATAGAATTTATGATTTCGCATTTTTCCCAAATATAGATGGAAAGTCAAACGATTTTATTTTAATAAAATCTTTACAGTGCCATCCAAATATGCTGTTAATGTTGTTATTTATTAGTAATGCATCAACTAGGATTTGTGTTATCATTGCTTTTGTTCATGGGCTTTGGAAAGCTCAGATTTTAATGGCTGTGCACTAATTTTGGTAGAGTTTGGATATTTCCCCATTTAAGCAGTTCCTGGGATGCCTGCAGCTTCTAGGTATAACCTTTTTCTCAATGAAATCTCAAGAGATTTGAATATCTTGTTCATACAATGAATATAGACTATGCATACAAAGATATAATAAAGACATTGTGTATCAGAGAAATTTGAGGAGTATAGGAACAAAATTCAGATTTACATGATGAGGCCTTTGCATGCAGGTTATTCAAATGGAAGACTAGTGTGTGGGTGTAAAGTTTTAGAAAAAAGAGCACCTATGAGCTTTAGCTAATCACAGTGAAGGGATGCTACATATTTTTTTTAATTGACTAAATCCCTGTACTCCAATTACTATCTTCAATCTGCTCAAATTATCCCCATTTGTATAAGAACAACTTAGCTGGGAACAAACTTAGCTGGGAAGGAACTAGACTCAGCAGGTGTGAAGTTGCACCTGGGTTCTTTGCCAATATATACACTGAATCTAAATAGATGAGAATATAAGCTAAATGATAAATCTTTAATATCATTGAAAATGACTGTTTCTGCTATATGTTGAAATAAAAATTGGGTATCCTTTATTTACACCATTCTTCTCTCCTACATCTGAGTGTTATAAATGGAAGGTACTAACATGTAACACAGATACTAACCACATAGTAGATGATACAGATAGCATGACAAACTAACGTAGACAGCATGATAACAACCGGAGACATGATATTCATATAGAACAAGCAATGTTTAAATATTTTTTTCCTATTCTTTATTTTATAAGACCCTCAAACATCCCTGAAATTAGGAATGGAATGCAGAGTACTCAAAGCTTGGAAAAAAGCCCAGTCTTCTAAGTTTATCTTGGTATATCTCACCATGCTCTCTTTATTTCCTCCTTTACCACCAATGTAATAAAATATGAAATATAAGAGGAGCAGTAGGGTTCATCAAATTCAATCTACTTACTCTACAGAGGTAGAAACTGCAAGAAAAAAGAGCTAGATAGAATTTTACAAGATTACACAGCAAGTTATTATAGTTATTAGTAGAATTGTTTATTCCATGCATTCTCTCTAATCCTCTCTCTTCTCTCATATGCTCCCTCTCTTCCTCATCTTCCTCTCCCTCCTCCTCCTCCTCCTCTCCCTCCACTATATTTAGAAAATAGTCTTGACACTGACATAGCCAGAGGAAAACATAAAGGAATCATGAAAAAAAAGAGATTTCGGGAAAAATTTCATCAGCCATTGCATTATAAAATTTAAAATAGTAAACTCCTCTGTAAACAGTCCTGCTCATGAATTTTAATGATCCAAGTTGGTCTCCTGCCCATTATCTTCAACCAAGAGAAAGAATCCAATTTTGTACCCCAAAACATAAGCAATGGCAGAGCAGTCATGAGAAGCAGCTGGAGCTTTTTGGCCAAGCTGAGGCCTCATCTGTTAATGTCTCCAGATTTTAGATGTCAGAATGGAAAGTTTTCTGGCTTTCAGAAATATATTAGCATCCTAGTTTTTCTATTGCTAAAATAAATTCCATCAAAATTTGTGGCTTAAACAACACAACTTTATTGTCTCACAGTTTTGTAGGTAAAAAGTCAGGTACAGTCTCAATGGGCTAAAATCAACATGCTAACAGGGCTGCATTCCTTTCTAGAGGCTCTAGGGGAAAATCCACTTTCTTGTCTTTTTTAGTTTCTGGAGGCCAGCTGCATTTCTTAGCTCATGCTCCCCTTCTTCCATTTCCAGAGCCAGCAATGGTGGGTCAAGCCAGCAATGGTGGGTCACGTCTGATCTACTCTTTTGCTTCTCTCTTCCATTATTAAGGATGCCTAAGATTATGTTGTGCCCATTTGCTAATCTCCCTGTTTTAAGGTCAACTGATTGGCAACTTTAATTCCATCTACTTCCTTGATAAACCTTTCTACATAAAGTAACGTATTCACTGATTCTGAGATTTAGGATATGGATATGTTTGAGGGATCATTATTCTGCCTCCCAACACAAATAAGCAAGTTTACTTAAAACAACAACAACAACCACAAAACCTCAGAGACTGATTGTAAATAGCTGTGTCATGAAGCGCTCTCAGACAAAGAGCAAAATTCAATGGCGAGGACAGCAAACCGGAAATACCACAGTTATACCTGAAATTTTAAAATCCCATCTCACATTGATAGCCAAGATAAGAAAAGTAATATTTTAGTTTAGTGACTCCTGAGCTGATGTCTTGCCATGTTCATTTAAGAAATTGCCCCTTCCTCCATTCCAGGTCTCTGGCACATTCTAAATTTCCTAGAGTATAGACTTTCTTCTTTCTATATTTCAGCATAGTGAATTGTGATCTTTCAGTTTTAACCAAATTAATCCCACTCCTCACAATGAGCAGGAGACCAGCTGGCACTTGTCTGGCTTCCTCCTGCCGCATTGTTTGACAAATGCTTAGCATCTTAGATTTTGAACCTCGGGATTAGGTCCCAAGCTTCTGATGCCCCACAACTATAATTCCAGAAGCTGTTGATCATCTGTCTGCCAACTCATTTCCAAATCTGACTTCCAAGAATAAGTGTAACCAGTTTCCCAGGAAATGCTCTCATGAATCATTCCTAGGCACTTGATCTCAACAATTTCTATTTATTAATGTTTATCTCATTAGTGATTACAGAGAGCAGCTTTATCCTCCCCAACTCCCTGCCTTCATGTTTGTTTTTTTTCTAATTAGTTGCGCCTCAGAACACATTGTCAAACGTTTCCTTAGGACCATTAGTTTTCACGACGTTTTCACTGAGCCTTTACCATGATCAGAATCCATGGAATGGAAATGTGTTAGTGAATGTATTTTTTTAAATGAGATTTTATTTGTGTATTACTCCATAATTTAAAATATATTAAGGAAATGTGTGGAATCTCTGTTCTATCCAGACTGAAAGTCAAAGACAGAAAGCAAACACTAAATAACTAATTATTTAATTATAATAATAATGAATTATGAATGAGTTTTTGATACTAAAATAATGTCAAGAGAAACTTACCAAGCCTTAGAAGTCGAGAAAAGTTTCAGAGGAATAACATTTGAAACAAGATTGGAAGAGTTAGTAGAGTTTGGATAGGTAGGACTTGGAGAAGTATTTTTAGGACTCACATCTTGAGATGTGTCTTATCAAACTGAAAGCCATTTTGTCTTGTCAGTGAGGGAAAATGAAAGAAGGACTTGAAATTAGGTCAGAAAGATTTGGGGGCCATTCTTTGTAGTCTTCGGTGGTCTGACTCAGAATTGCACTTTCTTCTGAAAGCAATGAGGGTCTTTGAATGGTTTTAGGCAGAAGTCCGAGATTGTCTGATTTGTTAGTTTTTAAAATAATCTTTGTTATTCAATTAATATTTGCACAAAATGAAATGAACATATTTTAAGGATAGAGTTTGATACTTTTGACAAATACATACACTTTTGTTATAACTACCTGATCAAGATACAGAACATTTTCTCGTCCCAGAAAATATCTTCATGCTTCCTTTAAATCAATCCATGCCAAATAGAGCCAACTACTGTAATGATTTCTGTTGTTATAAAATGATTTTGCCTCCAAAATTTCATAAAAATTAGACAAAACTGGTTGTTCTTAGGTGTACCCAGCTTTTCTCATTCAACATAATATTCTTGAAATTCTCTATGGTGTTTATGTTTTATTCATTTTATTTCTGTGCAGTGGTCCCTTGTGGAAATAGATGACAATGTGTTTATTCCTTCACCTCTGAGTGGACATTGAATTGTTTCAAGATTGAAGAAATTTTTTTAATCAATAAAGCTGCAGTTGAACATTGATTGTTCTAGTCTTTTTGTGGACATATGATGTTAGTGTTTTTGTATCTGTTTTTTTTTTTTTTTTTGAGAAAAAACTTCAATTGGAATTTCTGGGTCATACAGTGATCATAAGCTTAAAGTCATTAGAATATGCTATTTTCAAAGTTGGTTTTATCATTTTACTCTACCACCAGCAATTCTCTCAATTTCTAGGAGCTCTACGTTCTTATCAACATTGATATCATCTTTCTCTTAACCATTTGCTGGATGAAGGTGTTATCTCATTGTGATTTTTAAGTTTCATTTACTTGGTGAATAATGATTTTGAGAACCTCTTCTTGTCCTTATTGGTTATCTTCTTGACTTCTTTTGTAGCGTGTTTATTCATGTTTTTATGCATTTAATTTTTTTTTTTTTGCTAATATGTTGGAATTTTTTACCTACTCTGGAAATAAGTCCATTGTTAGATTTATGTATTGTTAGTAATTTCATATTTGTGACTTGCCTCCTTATCTTAATAATGACTTTGTTGGGTTTTTGTTTTAAAGATTTTATTTATGAGAGACAGAAAAAGCTCACAAGAGAGAGCATGAGTAGGGGGTGGGAGAAAAACAGAGGGAGAAGCAAACTCTCTACTAAACAGGAAGCCCTATGTGGGGCTGGATCCCAAAACCCAGGATCGTGACCTGGGCCAAAGGCAGACACTTAACGGAGCCACCCAGCACCCTTTAATGATGACTTTGGATAAGCAAAAGCTTTCATTTTGATTAAATCAAATTTATCAGTTATTTTTCTTTTAATTTTTAAATGCTCTCCTGTTGGTGGTGGGGATTTTTTAAAAATATTTTATTTATTTATTCATGAGACACAGAGAGAGAGGCAGAGACATAGGTAGAGGCAGAGACATAGGCAGACATGGCTCCATAGGGAGCCCAATGTGGGACTTAATCCTGGAACTCCAGGATCACACCCTGAGCTGAAGACAGATGCTCAACTGCTGAACCACGCAGGGATCCCTATTTTTCTTTTATTGTACTTTTTTGTATGCTCCAAGAAAAGTTTTGCCTCCCACAGATTGGAAAAGTATTCTCTTATTTTTTTCCTAGAAGCTTTAAAATTTCAGCTTTTAGATATGTCTATGACATATATCAACATATATATATATACACACACACACACACACACACACACACACATATAGATAGATATGTTCTTTACATGTATCCATTAATGGATCCATTAATATTTTAATTAATTAAGATATTTTTCCTCACTTGAGTTGATTTGACATCTTTGTAAAAAAAACTTAGTATACATATGAATCTATTCTAGAACTCTATACTGTTTCATTGATTAATTATCTATACTTATTTCAGTGCCACAGTATTTTAATACACCTTTATATTAAGTCCTGAAATAAGTGAAAGTCTTCTAACTTTACTTCTGTTTGAAGATCATTCTTGCTCCCTTGCATAATACAAATTTGAGAATCAGTTTTCATTTTTTATAAAAACGCCTGCTGGCATTTTTGTTCAGAATGTGTGGAATTTATAAATTAGGCATAATAAATATCTTTAAATCCATGATGTCTCTCTATTTATTTTGGTCTTATTTCATTTATTTCTGCAATATTTTATAGTATTAAATATGAGAAACTTGAATCTTGAAATGTGTCCCTTAGGTTATATGTTTTGTTCATATTATACTTTAGATTTGATTTTTCATATATTTTTGGTTATTACATAGAAATAAAATGGATTTAATGGTAATTTTATAGATTCATTGGATTTTTGTGTCATTCTGTGAATACAGAAAACTTTCCTGCTCCCTTGCTCATATGTATGCCTTTTACTCATTTTTATTCTATTGCTCTGGCTAAAATCTATAATGTAATGATGACTAAAAATGTGGAGATATGTTAATGTGGTTGATTTTGTGTGCATATGTATCAGTGTGTAATGAGCTACTTTCTCTGCTCACATTAATAAAGATGTATCTTTTTAGTTTTAAGAGCCTGTTGTTTATGGTATCAAATTATATCCAATCATGGAAATGGGGGGAAATTGACTATTAATTGAGTTAATTTAGAGGACATCTGCAGCAAAATCCTTGCTTTCACATCCCCAGTGCACCTGGGAACTCTGTTTTCAAACTCCCCTCAGATCAGGAAATGGGAACTTTACACATAGCAATTTACTCATTGAATTTCTCCTAACTCAAGATTGGCAAAGTCACTATCTCGTTCCATCCCTATCATCTCCCACTTCAAATTTCACTGTAATTCAGTTTAGCCCAATTTCAGAAGATTGAAAGATAACATTTATTTAGTGAGGGAAGCACTATAAAGGAAATGGTATTTAAAAATGAATCTAAAAGCTGGGATATTCTTAAATATCAAAGACATGAGAACTCAGAACAGATAAGGGGAAGTATAGGATGATGAAATGAAATGACCAAAGCAGAGCAGGGAAAATGCATACAGTGTGTTCAGGGAAGAATTGAAGTTCAGTTGATTTACAGTAAAGGGAGGGTTTATGTAGAAATTGGGAGACAATGATAAAAAAAAAAAAAAAAGCAGTGCAGGATGTGTACATGTGATGCTCTTGGCCCTCATTATCCCAGATTTTCTCCTTCTCATTCAAATTAGTACAACCATCTTCTAATCGGATGTCCTCGCTCCACATTCTACCTTGATCAAGCTGTACTGCTCATTCTCCAGCTGCAGCTGGATAAACTACTTTATCTGGGAGGCCTTGTTGCCTTCTAAGACATTCAGGATCTCATTGTTAAATGTTCTTATATGTTGAGGATTTGCTGTGTACAGCTTTACCCGCTGCTGGAATTTAGTAATTATTTGGTTAACCTCGCTAGATGGTAAGTTCAAAGAAACAGGAAGCACATCATTAAATATTGTTTTTAAATTTTCTCACTAACAGTAGCAGATGAATGAATGCATTCTCCTTGAAAAAAAATATGATGGAACATTTGTTCATCATGCATTCCTTATGAGCAGAGCTGAATGAATATCATTTTGAGAACTGACTAGTATCGACAAGATGTTTGACAACATACTACTGAGGCATGACTAATAAAAAATATGAGAGTCAAGGTTGAAGGGGAACAAAGCTGTTATCTGTAATCACTAGTGTGACAAGAATAAATAAATAGGAATTGGTGAAATCAATTGCATAGAAATGACTCATGATGAGTTTCCTGGGAAACTGAATACATCAATCCCTAGAAATCAGAACCACATGCTGGCTGGTAAAAAGAAGACTGGCAATTCCTGGAAATAGAGTTGCTTAGGCAGCAGGACCTTGGGAACTGAATTCCAAGGTTCAAAATTTACAGAGCCAGTGAGTATATCAGATGGGCAGGAAATACAGCAAGACAAAGTCAGAAGTTTGGTAGGGACAGGACCTATGGGAGATTTAGTAGGAATCTGTAGAGAGCAGGGCTCCCTTTGTAGGAAACAAGAATCACACTGTTGCTTGACTATAGAGAAAACTGTACCTTAATCCTGGTATGTTGCAGAAGACTTGGGGGATAGATGTTTGGCTGTTTCTAGAGCAGCTTTTATTTGGGATTGAGACAATTTCTTAAGATGTAATGATAGTTTTTATACTTTCATGCTGATATCCTTAAATGAGACATTGTATCTAACTTCAGTATCAGTTGTGATGTTATAAATTTCTATCTCCAACATTGTAATCGGGGGTTGTGTGTATTTCATTATATTGAGGTGTAATGACTATCAAATCAGTCCCGGATGGTCTTTAAAAGCCTGTTTGCTTTTTTTTTTAATATATATTTTTAATATTTTATTTATTTATTCATGAGAGTCACAGAGAGAGAGAGAGAGAGGGAGAGGCAGAGACACAGGCAGAGGGAGAAGCAGGCTCTATGCAGGGAGTCTGACATGGGACCCGATCCCGGGTCTCCAGGATCAGGCCCTGGGCTCAAGGCAGCGCTAAACTGCTGAGCCACCAGGGCTGCCTGGTTGTTTGCTTTTTTAGCTAGAATATTTCCTTGGGCCAGAGAACCACTTTTACATTTTTAATCAGATAATTTTTTAATCATTAGAGATCGCTCCAATTTAGTCAAAAAGTAATCTTCCATGTTAATTCTATTTTGTCTATGGTCCAGATCTCTAAAATGACTGGCCCACATGTGGAAATGTGTATGTGGGGATCATTTGTATTATTCGATTTTCAAAAATCATGGTAAATGTAATAAAAATAAGTGCATAGAGGAGTACTGAGCATTGCCACTTCTATTTCTGTCAGGGAAAGCCAAATGTTGTTTTTTTTTTTTTTGTATTTTCTCTCATAATTACAATTCCTTTAAGATTTCCCAGTAACAATCTAGAAATCATGGTAATTTCTCAAGCTACCTAATGGCAATGGTGATGAGTTTTTCAACTCTTCTACTCCATTCTCCTCAACATGACGACTTTGAGTCTTATATTTGTCACCTCATGGTCTTGAATGATTACAACATTGACCAAATGGGTGAGCTGACTTGTGTCCCTCCACCCCAACATTCTTAGGTTGGAGTCCTAACCCACAGTATCTCAGAATGTGATTGTATTTGGAAATGGGATCTTAAAGAGGTAATTAAGGTAAGATGAGGTTATATGGGTGGACTCTAATCCAACATGGCTGGTGTCCTTATAAGAGAAGATTGGGTTCCAGAAACTCATGATGACAATGGGGAGCAGAAGAAGGAAGAGGGATGACTGGAGAAGACAGAAGATAAGATCACATGACACAATTGAAATTGCATTAAAATGAACTTAGGAACCAGGGGTCTACCCTTAGGTTTACCATTAACTCTCTGTGAGATCTAGAAAATAACTCTTCTAGATCTCAAGATCTATGCCTATATAATAAGTTTAACTTGGTGATCTATACAGTCACTTATGTATCTGATATTTAATGCATATTAATGCATTTAGTGGGACATTTTATTTTCTTAAAGAAATGGCACCTTTGACAAGCCTATGATTCTGTTTGAGCTTATATTTTCTCATATGCAAAAAGGACCTTAGAATATAATAAGTGAGTTCCACACTGGTATGCTTGTGTGTATAATGTGCAGAAAACTTCTTTATATATATACCCTGGCTTAACACAAAGATATCATTTTATTTTTATGTTTAGCACATTTGCAGTAAGCCCTATTTTTAGCATCTTATCATTTCCTGAAATATTATATTTACAAAAGTTTAGAAAGGAATCATACAAAAATAAAAGAGTTTAAAATTACATATTGAGATACAATTGAAACAGACATATAGGCTGCTCTAGAAGCTCATTTGGGAAGGCACCAAGATGGAACCATGTCTTCTGAATCTGGACCCTTTCCACCTAGCTTCAATGATTGTCTCCTTATACAGACTCAGAGAAATGAATCAGGCTAGAAACTGATTGTTTGAATGCAAAATTCAGACACTTTTAACCAAAATGAGGAAAATTCAATTCTAGTTCCTTAAAGCTCATAGGCCGTTTTCTCTCAATTTTCAAATGCATAGTAGTTTTCTATTTACTTTTTTTTTTGATGGACCAAATCATATAAACTAACTTATTTCTTTGTTTTCTAGATTCCTGGTATATGTGTCAACTTATTAAGTTCCTCATTCTGTCAGCATAGACACATGGTCAGTTGTTCATTGAGTGAATTCCACTTTCCTCTGCTCCTGAGATTTATCATTAGAGATACTAGTACCTTCAAACTATGAACTTCCAGGAAATTACTGCTTTAAGATAATTAAAACCCTAAAGATATCAGTTAAGACCTTGCACAGACAAGTTTTCAAGGTCCATTTACAGAAAAATATAATCTATCATTTTAATTTCACAAATACACAACAAACCAAGGGTAGAAAATAAGCAGATAAGAGACCATCACATCATTTTGGATTACAGAGCTTATTACATGTAAATCATGTGAATTTCATTTTGGGTAGAAAAATCTTTGAAATAAATTCTATCACAAAGACTGGCATTCTTTGTGATAAAATAAAATATAAAATTCTAGGAGGCTGAATATATATTTTTTTCTATTCAGCCTTTTAAAATTATCATTCTGGTGTTAACATTAGCTGTATTTCTTATTACTATTCTCCATAACTAATGTCTCTTTTTTCCTCTAGCTACTTTAAGATTTTCTTTTTATCTTTGCTTTCAATCAATTCACTACAATGTGCCTAAATGTGGATTTCTTCTGATTCAAGTACCCTAAGATCTTGGATTTTTGAGTTGGAGGTTTTATTGATTTGTTTGTTCTTGGCTTTCTGTTGTTGTTAATCAAATGTACAAAAGTTTTTACTATAGTCTTTTTTTTTTTTCCCCCTAGGACTTTTCTTACATTTTTTTTTTTTTTTTAGATTGCTTGATGTTTTTGAACAAGTTTCCAAATCTTTAATCCATCTTTTTTCCCCAGTCTTTATTTCTCTGTGTAGTTTAGATTAGATAACATATTTTTTAAAAATCTATTTTCAGGTTCACTTATCCTTGTTTCTGTTTTGTCAAATATTCTCTTAACCTTATTTTAAGTCTTTAACTTAATTTTATGTCTAACTTTCTAAGGATATCCATTAGGTTTTTCTTCAATTATTTCCATCTCTTAAAATTTCCCATATACTTATTCATTATATCCTCTTTTTGTTAAATTATTTACATACTCATCATAGTCCTTTTAAAGTCTGTGCCAACTAGGTCTAATATTTGTAGTAAATATGAATTTGCTTCTATTGATTGTTTTGATCAGGTAACATTTACACACTTTGAAGTTTCATTGAACTGTAAACTGTTTTTGTTTGTGTAAACAAAAATTAGTGGATTTTGAAATATAAATATTTATAAGTACACAGAGTTATAATCATGTGTAAACACATGATTATATGATCAATACACATTTATACACAAAAACATACATATACAAATATATTGATTTATTGTTTTCTGGAGAATATAAGTCCTTCCTTCTGCATGTTAGAAAGGCAAAGGGTTTAACAGTAAGATTCCCTAAAGAATTGAGTCAAGCAGGACTGTCCCCAGTTTAAATCAGCTTCAATATATCTCCACATTCCCTATACTTCCACCAGATATATTGCCACTATGATCTAAGCTCATTAGTATAATCTATATTTCAGCTGAGGGGAAGCTGGCCCATAGCTTCAGATTCTTTCAGTTTACCTTGAATTCATTTGAGTTTCCTTCATTTTAGTCATTGTGTTTTACATTTTTATTATTTTCATGTTCATTTTCATATATTCTTGCACTCCTGTCAAAATTCTTAAACTTTGTCTTTCTTTTTTTTTAATAAATTTATTTTTTATTAGTGTTCAATTTACCAACATACAGAATAACACCCAGTGCTCATCCCGTCAAGTGCCCCCCTCAGTGCCCGTCACCCATTCACCAGCCATACCACCCTGAACGTGCCCGATCTCGTCTGTCTTTAATTTCTTAAAAGTAATAACCACAATTATTTTTCTGTACATTTCTAATATGTACATTATCTGGATATCCTGTCTGTTTGTACTCCATGTTGTCTCTTGGTTTTGTCTTGTTTTGTGTTTTTGTATCATTGGTAATTTTTTATCAATTACCATCGGTAATTTGAGGCTCTGAATGATTCTATTTGCACAGGAATTTACCTTGGTTTTACCAACTTGTAGTAAGATTACTAACACATATCAAGAATGATGCAGTTTGGTAGTTGACTTCAGTTCCTATGAAGCACATTCTATGTTCACTTACTCATAAAATTCTAGTAGAGTCTTTAAAAGTCTAGAATGTTTGCCTGTATTCCAAGCTCCTTAGAAAAAAGGCCGTGGGGCACCTGGGTGGCTCAGTTGGTTAAGTATCTGACTTTAACTCATTTCAAGATCTTGGGATCCTGAGATGAAGCCAAGGGCAGGCTCCATGCTCAGTGGGGAGTCTGCTTTGGGGTTGTCTCTCTCCTATTCCCTCTGCCCCTCTGCCCTTCTTCTGGGCACCCTCTCTCTCAAATAAATAAATAAATTCATAAATAGTCTTAAAAAAAAGACTCTGGAATCTGATTCTATTCACTCACACTAGGAGACTATTAAAATTTTTGGAATCAGTGGACAAGTCAGGAAGACAAGTAGCCCAAATACCAACATTTTTTTTTTTTTTTACTTGAAACTTGTCCTAATTTTTTAAGGTTTTATTTATTTATTCATGAGAGATACAGAGAGAGAGGGAAGACATAGGCAGAAGGAGAAGCAGGCTCCCTGTGGGGAACCCAATGCAGGACTCGATCCCAGGGCCCCAAGATCACACCCTGAGCCAAAGGTTGGCATTCAACCACTGAGCCACCCAGGCATCCCTTTATTTTTACTTAAAACTTGTCTTAATTTTGATCTAGCAATTATGAGCTGATAGTGCTCTAGAGTTTGTGCATAGATTATTTTATCAAGCTTTACCAAGGTTCTTATTCATAGAAATCATTTAAACTATCTAGTCTGATGCTGTCAAAGTTATATTTGGTATAAATATCATGTTACGTTTCTATATATGAGAATGGCTAATAAGAATATTTATTTTGTGATATATACAAAATTATTTAGAATAGACAAGGAAACTAGAGGGTTATCACTAGAAATGTATTCTAGTAAATTTAATAGGTGAATATGCAATTTAGGATTATTGTCATTCACTAATCAGGCTTCAAGATGATGGGGTAATATGCAGCTGTTATTAATATCTAGCCCTATTTGCCAAATAAACCCTCCCTTCATTGTAAATTAACTGTTCAAATGTTCCCTATACAAACTAGCTAACTTTATGCTGCTCTGCTTTGTTCGTTCCATTTTATTTTTCTGAACCTCCTCTATTCCACCCTCTATTATTTCTGTTTTTGCTTTTCATGGTAGCCTCTTTCAGGAAATTGTGAACATTGATTTCTCTATAAAACTGGGATCTTTGGCCAGTCCTTGACTCACTTTAAGCTTCCATTGCCTCATGTTTAAAAGAAATTTAGTACATAGCACATAGCACATAAAATACGCCCCCAACCCCAGAATGCTGCTTAAGATTCTAAAGAAATAATGACTTGAAAATGTATTTGAACATTTTTTATCATTAAAATAATTATTTGAACATTATTTATCTCAACACAAAGGTAATTCTTTTTTATTAGATTTATCTCTTTTATCAAACTGTATCTCAAATAGCAACGTATTGTTTTCTGGAATACATGGCCTGTAAAAGATTAGCACATCTATAAAAAAAATAAAAAATAAAGGATCTCTGAGGGTGGAGCAAGATGGCAGAAGAGTAGGGGTCCTCAACTCACCTGAACCCCCCTCAACTTACCTAGGTAACTTTCAAATCATCCTGAACACCTGTGAATTCTACCTGAGATTTAAAAAAAGAATAGCTGGAATGTGACAGAGAGAAGAGTCTTCACTTTTAGCAAGTTTCTTCCTTTTTGACTTTCATGTTTCTACAATTACATGTCTTAGATATATTTTCCACTTCTGGAATCCCTTCAACATACTCAATTTAATTTTGAGAGATATACAAAATATGTTTTTTTGTTTTGTGTCTTTTGTTTCCTCTGCCTCATTTTGTTCTATAATGGTGGAAGTTAATACCTTCTAAAACCCAGGATGACCAGGATGCACCCAGAGCCAAGTGGTATACCATGCTGGTTCATTTGGGGGAGATTATACTCTCTCTTCATTCCCATTCTCCCACTCCTTATCTCGTTTATGTTTTGATGGTCAATGTTGGGGCTTTCTACAAGCATTGCTGGTTTATAAAGATTTGGAACTGAGCATCTTCTAACATACAGAACTTAATACACTCAGAACCAAGAGGATAACCCTCTAGGACC
Source organism: Canis aureus (assembly GCF_053574225.1). Lineage (NCBI taxonomy): Eukaryota > Metazoa > Chordata > Mammalia > Carnivora > Canidae > Canis > Canis aureus. Next base: position 30,076,380 of record NC_135640.1, on the reverse strand, counting down.
CCTCAGGTAGTTTACATTCTCCCTCCACCTCAACTTCTTCAGTATCACCATCTCCCAGTCCCTTCCTCTTTTTTTTCTTCTCTTTTTTTTCTTTTTTCTTTTTTCTCTTTTTTCCCCTTTACTTTTGCTTTTTTCTCTTCTTTTTATTTTTTGTTTTCTCTTTTTTTTTTCTTTTTTGGGATTCTTCACCTTTTATTTTTTACTACTTTGTTTTAAAATTTGTTTTTCACTTTAGTGGTTCTTTGTTTTATTTCATTCTGATCTTTGTTTTCAATTTCTGGTCTCTGACCTCAGCAGAATCATCTAGGGTGAAATTTGCTTAGCTCGTGCTTGATATTCCTAACTCAACCCACTAACACAGCCACTCTACACTGACCAAAATGACTAGAAGGAAGAACTTACCACAAAAGAAAGAATCAGAAACAGTACTCTCTCCCACAGAGTTACAGAATTTGGATTACAATTCAATGTCAGAAACCCAATTCAGAACCACAATTATAAAGCTACTCGTGGCTCTGGAAAAAAAGCATAAAGGATTCAAGAGACTTCATGACTGCAGAATTTAGATCTAATCAGGCCAAAATTAAAAATCAATTAAATGAGATACAATCCAAACTGGAGGTCCTAACGATGAGGGTTAATAAGGTGAAAGAAAGAGTGAGTGACATAGAAGACAAGTTGATGGCAAGGAGGAACGCTGAGGAAAAAAGAGAAAAACAATTAAAAGACCATGAGGAAAGGTTAAGGGAAACAAATGATAGCCTCAGAAGGAAGAATCTACATATAATTGGGGTTCCAGAAAACACTAAAGGGCCAGAGGGCCAGAAAGCATATATGAACAAAGCTGAGAACTCCCCTACTTTGGGGAGGGAAAATCAGGCATTCAGATTCAGAAGATAGAGAGGTTCCCCCCCAATCAATAAAAACTGTTCAACACCTCAATATTTAATAGTAAAACTTGCAAATTCCAAATATAAAGAGAAGATCCTTAAAGCAGTGAGAGACAAGAGATCCCTAACTAATATGGGGAGAAATATTAGATTAACAGCAGACCTCTCCACAAAGACCTGGCTGGCCAGAAAAGGCTGGCAGGATATATTCAGGGTCCTAAATGAGAAGAACATGTAGTCAAGAATACTATATCCAGCAAGGCTCTCATTCAGAATAGAAGGAGAGATAAGGAGCTTCCAAGATAAGCAGAAACTGAAAGAATATGTGACCACTAAACCACCTCTGCAAGAAATATTAAGGGGGACTCTGTAAAAGAAAGAGGAAGCCCAAAGAAATAATCCACAAAAACAGGGACTGAATAGGCATTATAATGACACTAAATTCATATCTTTCAATAGTTACTCTGAACCTGAATGGGCTAAATGATCCCATCAAAAGATTCAGTATTTCTGACTGGATAAAAAAGCAAGACCCACCTATTTGCTGTCTATAGGAGACTCATTTAGGCCTAAGGACACATCCAGCCTGAAAGTGAAAGGTTGGAGAACCATTTTCCATTCACATTCAGAAGAATGAAACTGGACCATTCTCTTACACCAGACACAAAGATAAACTCAAAATGGATAAAAGATCTAAATGTGAGACAAGATTCCATCAAAATCTGAGAGGAGAACCCAGGCAACACCCTTTTTGAACTTGGCCACAGCAATTCTTGCAAGACACATCTATGAAGGCAAGGGAAACAAAAGCAAAAATAAACTATTGAGACTTAATCAAGATAAAAAGCTTCTGCACAGCAAAAGAAACAGTCAACAAAACTAAAAGACAACCTACAGAATGGGAGAAGGTATTTGCAAATGACATATCAGATAAAGGGCTAGTATCCAAGATCTATAAAGAACTTATTAAACTCAACAGCAAAGAAACAAACAATCCAATCATGAAATGGGCAAAATACATGAACAGAAATTTCACCGAAGAAGACCTACACATGGCCAACAAGCACATGAGAAAATGCTCCGCATCACTGGCCATCAGGGAAATACAAATCAAAACCACAATGAGAGACCACCTCACACCAGTGAGAATGGGGAAAATTAACAAGGCAGGAAACAACAAATGTTGGAAAGGATGTAGAGGAAGGGGAACCCTCTTGCACTGTTGGTGGGAATGTGAACTGGTACAGCCACATGGGAAAACCGTGTGGAGGTTCTTCAAAGAGTTAAAAATAGATTTGCCCTGTGACCCAGCAATTGCACTGCTAGGTGTTTACCCCAAAGATACAGATGCAGTGAAAGACCAAGACACCTTCACCCCAATGTTTCTAGCAGCAATGTCCACAATAGCCAAACTGTGAAGGGAGCCTCTGTTTCCATCGACAGGTGAATGGATAAAGAAGATGTGGTTTATGTATACAGTGGAATATTACTCAGCCATTAGAAATGAGAAATACCCACCATTTGCTTCATCGTGGATGGAACTGGAGGGTATTATGCTGAGTGAAATAAGTCGATCAGAGAAGGACAAATATTATATGGTTTCATTCATATGGGGAATATAAAAAATAGTGAAAGGGAATAATGGGGAAAGGAGAGAAAAGAGTCAGAAAAATCAGAGAGAGTGACAGAACATCAGAGACTTCTGAGAAATGAACAACGGATAGTGGAAAGGGAGGTGGGTGAGGGGTTGGGGTGACAGGATGACAGGCACTGAGGGGGGCATTTGATGGGATGAGCACTGGGTGTTATGCTATATGTTGGCAAATTGAACTCCAATAAAAAATATACCCCCCAAAATATTAAGTTAAATAAGTAAATAGATAATCTCCATTTTTCACCAACATAAAGACTGTGGTTCTCAGGCATTTGTAGTTTGAATCACTGGAGAACACAGAGGAAATATTCACATATTTTGAACCAAAAATCTTTACAGCAAGGATAATTGGCTTCCTTCTTATATACCATAAAGAAATGAATTCCATCGAAACATTCTCTTGGGATTCAAAGGTTTGGCTACTTTTCCCAGCCAACATTAGATGAGTTTAATGGATGTTATTCAAGCTTTATATTTAGTATTTTCTAAAAATATAAAGCCACAAGTTAGATTTATATTTAATTTTTGTTTTATGTGCAAACCTACCAGTATATCTATATTTTATTATTTTTTTTCTGCACTTCATATATATCCACCAACTTTTGTACTTTTCTTCTCCTATGATGAGAGATGCAAGGATTCACATGATATAAAGGATTGGGCTTTCCTAGTTCTTGAGACATTTCTTTATACAAGATTTATATAAATAGAAAACAACTAAAGATGAAAATTTTATTTCAAATTCCCCAACCTCTAAGAATTCAAAGCTTACTTTGTGAAACAAATTAATCTTGTATAAATATATACATAATATATGTCTGTACATGTATATACCCAATAATACTAAAATAAATTCCTAGTCAATAAATATGTAATAAATAATAAAAACAATATATACAGATGCCAAGTTCAATATGTTTATTTACTTAAAATAATTAGATTTCTTTAAAAAATTGAAGGTTATGTAATAATTAAACAATTTCCATTATCAATGCAGCTATATGATTTAAAACTTAGGTTAATTGCTTAATTTTACATTTTGCAAGAACCAATCTGAAACCTAAACTAGGTGGTCATAGAGTGGGTGAGCAATTAATCTTTGGACACCTTAAAGAGCGTTGTTTCTTGTGACAATAAAATAGTTAACATTCTGCAAAAAGATCTGGACGTTCAACAAGTTATTCTGTAGAAGCCAGATCCATAGATTGGCTCGTAGAAAAATAGCTGGAGATTCCAAAAACCAAAATAATTTGGGTAGCATAATCTGGATTCACAGCCCAATGCAGGGAAGACACAGATTCTATAATGCAGGGTTCTGAAGCTCCTGGGCTGACAGCTAAGTGAGTAGCAGCTTCTAGGTCCATAGCCCAGAGAACAGCAGCTTCTAGACCCAAAGCTGGACCCAGCAGAAGTCATCCAGGAGGGACTGCAGAGCTTAGGGGTCCTTGGGTGATAGCAGGGTGTCCTACAGCTGGTGGGCTCAGAGCAGGTCTCCTGACAGCCACTGTGGAGGGAGAAGCCCCAGCTGGCAGGTGCTGGGAGAGCAGAGGTCAGTGCAGTAGACCAGGTTGCTGGGATAAGAAGAGCCACAGGAGGAACCTGGGTAGTGCAGGTGTCCCTCATAGGAGCGGGAGAAGTTTACAGAGCAGCAGCTGTAGGACATATTCATAGGATATGTGAGTTCAGCTGAGAAAACACTGAAAATACTGAATTCACAGTGAGAATATTCTGAGGTTTATTCTACCTTCTGGACTGTGGCATTTATATACTCTCAGCCGTAGGTGTTAAAAGCAACAAAAGCTTCATCCCTATATTTGTACTCCTTCATTTGCATAGTATTAACTCAATCATCATTTCTGTAATTGCAGTTGCATAGTTTCCTATCTATGGTATTTATGAGGGTTGTAATAAATTTTGTTATAACAGAAAGCCAATGAACTATTCTTACGTCAGAAATGCTATGGTCATTTTGCGCAAATGGCCATGCCATTCTGGACAGGAATGCCCCTCCTTTTCTTCCTGGTATATGCCATATGTGTATCTGACCCTCATTTTTATGGGGTGTGAGTTCCTTCTAAGGGTGGAGATTAAATGACTCTTTCTCTCTCTCTTTCTTTCTTTCTTTCTTTCTTTCTTTCTTTCTTTCTTTCTTTCTTTCTTTCTTTCTTTCTTTCTTCTTCTTTCTTCTTCTTTCTTTCTTTCTTTCTTTCTTTCTTTCTTTCTTTCTTTCTTTCTTCTTTCTCTTTCTTTCTTTCTTTTTCTTTCTTTCCTTTCTTCTTTTTCTTTCTTTCTTCTTTCTTTCTTCTTTCTTTTTCTGTCTTTCTTTTAATTTGGTTGTTTGGTTATAAGCAGAGCTTTAGACTTGACAAAAAAGGCTTAAAAAGATTGAAAACTACTTGTGACCATTCATTTTTGTCCAAAACTTATTTTCCAAGTATTAAATATCAATACAGAGTATCTCATGCCCAGTGAAGAAGGCCCCAACAATGTTACAAATTGAATGGAGAGAGGCTAGGAACAGAAGGAACCTTGGACAAGTATTTGGAAGCAAGATATAAGAGCAGTATGTTGGAACAGAATTGCAAATGGAGATCAATTTGAGCCCATGAAAAGAGAATCAAAGAGCATTTATCAATTGAGGTGAAGGGAAGAAGTAAGTGACAGAGGACAGAGTGAGACATTTAGGCTTCTCTACCTTATTTTAAATTTATAATCCGTTGGATATAAATGTTATTCAAATCAAAACACTTCCAAAAGGATGAAATTTATGAATTTTTTTTTAATTTTTATTTATTTATGATAGTCACACAGAGAGAGAGAGAGAGAGGCAGAGACATAGGCAGAAGGAGAAGCAGGCTCCATGCACCGGGAGCCCGACGTGGGATTCGATCCCGGGTCTCCAGGATCGCGCCCTGGGCCAAAGGCAGGCACCAAACCGCTGCGCCACCCAGGGATCCCTTATGAATTTTTAAATACATTGCACCTTTTTACAGTCTGCCTTTATAGACATCTCGCTCTTCTGAAATAGTCCTGTTTGGGCCTTGCAGCACCATCAACTTTTCTCTCACATTTTTCTCACTTATTGTCTTCTTTCTTCCCTGGACCATCTCCTTAAGATTAGTATTCCAGTGCAGGATACCTGAATGTCTACTTCTTTTTTTATCTTATTTGATTTAAATGCAATTAATTAACATATAATGTAGCATTAGTTTCAGATGTAGAGTTCAGTTATTCATCAATTATATGTAAAACCCAGCGCACATTTTATTACATGCCCTCCTTAATGCCCATCATCCCCCCACCTCTCCTCCAGCAACCCTCAGTTAATTTCCTATAGTTGAGTCTCTAATGGTTTGCCTCCCTCTCTGACATTGTCTCATTTTATTTTTCCCTCCCTTCCCCTATGATCCTGTATTGTTTCTTAAACTCCACATATGAGTGAAACCATAGGATAAGGTCTTTGATTGGCTTATTTCACTTGGTTTAATACCCTCCAGTTCCACCCATGTCATTGCACAAGGTAAGAGTTCATCCTTTTTGATGGCTGAGTAATACCCCATATCTTCTTCTTCTTCTTTTTTAAAAAAGATTTTATTTATTTATTCATGAGAGACACACAGAGAGAGGCAGAGACACAGGAAGAGGGAGAAGCAGACTCCCAGCAAAGAGCCTGATGTGGGACTCAATCCTGGACTCCAGGATCATGCCCTGAGCCAAAGGCAGATGGTCAACCACTGAGCCACCCAGACATCTCATACCATATCTTCTTTATCCATTCATCTGTTGATGAACATCTGGGCTCTTTCCATAGTTTGGCTATTGTGGACATTGCTGCAATAAACATTGGGATTGGGTCCTTGTGCACCTTTGAGTCACTATGTTTGTATCCTTTGGGTTATTAGCTGGTAGGGCAATTGCTAGATCATAGAGTAGCTTTATTTTCAACTTTTTTTTTTTAATTTTTATTTATTTATGATAGTCACAGAGAGAGAGAGAGGCAGAGACACAGGCAGAGGGAGAAGCAGGCTCCATGCACCGGGAGCCCGACGTGGGATTCGATCCCGGGTCTCCAGGATCGCGCCCTGGGCCAAAGGCAGGCGCCAAACCGCTGCACCACCCAGGGATCCCTATTTTCAACTTTTTGAGGAACTTCCATACTGTTTTCCAGAGTGGCTTCACCAGCTTGCATTCCCACCAATGGTGTAAGAGGGTTCTCCTTTCTCCACATCCTCACCAACATTCGTTGTTTCTTGACTTGTCAATTTTAGTCATTCTGACTGGTGTGAAGTGGTATCCCACTGTGGTTTTGATTTGTATTTCCCTGATGCTGAGTGATGTTGATCATTTTTTTCATGTGTCTGTTGGCCAATTGTATCTCTTTGGAGAAATGCCTAGTTCTAATGAGCTCTCTAAACTAAATACTATAGGACTCTCTTTAGGTACAAACAGAATATTCTCAGAAATAAATATGGGAATATAAGAAGAAATAAAAGGTAGATGTGTGGGTAAACATAAACTACATTTGAGTACAAATTTACAAACGAATAATTGAAATTATTTTTGGTTTTAAAACATATGTAGAATTAAAATGCACAAGGACAATAATGCTTAAAAAGTGATGCGTTTCATATAAGGCATTCTAAGGTTTTAGCATTATTAGGAAAGTTGTAAAATAATAATTCATATTAAAACAGAAATAAATCAAGAATGTACATTGAAATTTCTAAGACATTCTAAAATCAGTAAAACACTGTAAATATTACACTTAAATGGGGGAAGTGAGAATATTAAGGTTTTTAACTAATATTTAAAAAGCAGAAAAGGAAAAGAATAACAATTAAAAAATAAAATAATAGGAAAATTATAGGTTGGTAGATATAAACTCATGTATACATGTATGTGCATATATACATATGAGTATGTATAAAACATAAAAGGACTAACAGGTCCAATTCAAAGATTTGGAATGCCATATTGAGGTAGAGATAGAAAAACCATAATATTCCACTTTTAAGAGTAAGTGATAAAGAGGCACCTGGGTGGCTCAGTCGATTAAGAATCCAACTCTTGATTTCAGCTCAGGTCCTGACCTCAGGGTTGTGAGATGGAACTCTGAATAGAGCTCTACGCTGGGTATGGAGATTCTGACTCTTCTTCTCCCTCTATCCCCTCCCCCATTCATGCTCACTCTTTCCCTCTCTCTCTCTTTCTCCCTCTCTCTCTAAAACATATACATGTGCATATATTTATGCATATTTATGTGTGTGTGTGTATATATATATATATATATATATACACACACACAGATTTTTTTTAATTAAAATGTTGACTCTGAGTTGTGGAAATAATGGCTTCCAAATATGTATTTGATTCTTATCTCTCTATTCTACCTAATTTTTTTTTCATATCTGTGGTTTGTGGAACTATCAGATTTCCATTATATATTTTAGCTCCTACTTTTGCCACCCATATAATTATTTTATGGGAGTTGCTATTCAACTTGTTATTAACCATCCAGAGGATTCAACTTTGATGAATCATCTTAACAAGTAACCAGGCATTTAAAAGGCATGAGTTGGAATATTAAAGCTGATGCCATCAGATAATGTGTTATCTATTTGTTATCTAGAAAGTGTTTCTGTTATATTTGCTCAATGTAGATAGGAGTTACTTGTGTCCTGCAAAAATGGTAAATACATCCACTGGGAAGCTATACCATGACCAAGGAAGAAGTGGAAGAAGAAGGCAGCTAATATCTGAATTTCAGACTTTTTTGTATTGGTGGTAAAGATATTTTCTTTCTCACAGACAACTTTTAGTACCTATTTTAGGTACTAAAAACCTATTTGCAATTCTTTGCTGCTGAGATATTCTCTCAACTTTTTGTTGTCTTTATTATCTTCAATTTTAAAGCACACATTTATTGAGCACAATATTATTCTAGGATGGCATCTGTGTTCTTTCAGAATTTTGAATATTTTATTCAATCGTCTTTGTAAGTAATTCATATCTTAGTCCTATTGTCACTTTTTTTTTTAAATCAGCTTTCTTTCTCAGATTTCTTAGAAATGTTTCTGTCATTGATATTCATCAGATTTACTAGTATGTAGGCATGGTATTCTCTGTCTTTAACTTTTTGTTTGCAGCCTATACTGACTTTTTTGGGAAAATTTTTGCAGTTTCTCCCCAATATATTTTCTCTCTAATTCTTTTTCTTATTTGGTTCAGGACCCCAAATATAAGTATGTTAAATCTTTTCATTGTGGTCCATATTTGCATGAATTCCCTTCTCTATTTTTTATCTCCATTTCTCTCCATGCACTAGTTTAGATAAATATTTCTCAATTAAGAGTGATTGTGCCTTCTATCCCCCAGTTAATATTTGGCAATATCTGGAAAGACAATTCTGGCTTTCATGACTAGGAAGCCTCTGATCTGCTTTGTGTTCATTTCCTTCTATTTAAAATAACCTGGATGCATTGGGTGGCTCACTTGTTTAAGCATCCAACTTTTGATTTTGGCTCAGGTCATAATCTCAAGGTTCTGAGATAGAGTCCTGCATCAGGCTCTGTGCTGGGTGTGTAGTCTGCTTAAGATTCTTTCTTCCTCTCCCTCTGCCTCTAAACAAACAAACCTGAATTTTGAAAGGAGTCTTTGTCATAGATCTATTTGAGGGTCGAAGGAAATAATGAGTAAGATATTCTTTGAACCTTGATTATAGCACTATTTAGGGATAATGTCTTTTTGTAATTTGTTTTTATTCCTTAGTAACCTGCTATTTATCTTAGTCTTATACAAGTTTAACTACTTGGTCTGCAAAAGCTGAGAAAATTACCAAAAGAGTAAACATATATTGTCCCCAACTTTATAGTGAGGTCTAAAATAAATAGGTCTGTTGCTATAAAGTGCTTTTTTTTTTCACCTATATTTAGTTTGAGCTTTAGTAAAGCATTGATAAGGAATCACACACATTCTTTCCATACATTAAAAAAAAGAGTGTATTATGTTAGACATATATCAACGGATGTGTGAGTCAGGCTATTTTTAACAATAAGATTTAGTTAAACTCATTAGAGTTCATTTAAGGTTAATATGAATTTTCAGAGTGGCCTTTTAGTTTTTCTTTCCTTTACTATATTAACTATATAAGGCTAAATATCATTCTTGTTCACAGAATTCCTGAAGAATCTGTCAACTTCATAATCACATTCCCTCTGTCCACATAGGTAAAAACCACATCATTTTTGAAGGATTCAAACTGTATCCTAATTCTCAGACTTTCTCCATAAGACTCTAAAACTAAAAAAATATGAATGCCCAATAACTATAGTTTGAATAAGAAAAATATCCATAGTTCAAAGAAATTATATCAAATTCATGGAATGCCTGGGTGCCTCAGAGGTTTAGCATCTGCCTTCAGCTTAGGGCATGATCCCAGCCTCTGGGGATTGAGTCCTGCATTTGGGTCCCTGCAGGGAGCCTGTTTCTCCCTCTTCCTATGTCTCTGACTCTGTTTAGGTGTCTCTCATGAATAAATAAATAAAATTAAAAAAAAAATAATTATATCAAATTCACAAGTTTTAGACTTCCAAAATTTACTCTGAGATGCATACTGAGCTTTTTTAAACCTGTCCAATCAAACTTAACAAAAATTCTACTCAATAATGTATAAACAAAAACATAAAATATTGCAGAATAAATTAGTTTATTGGATTATAATCATTTAACTTTTTATCTATTTGGAGCAGGAAATAAATTAGCATGAACTCCATCCATAATGCTGATATTACACTTGTTTTAGAGATAAGTCATTAAATCAGAAAGATGCAATCACTCTGTTAGACTATGCTTGATGGAAAGAAATTGGGTAAGGAACTGGTGATCAAAGTTTAAGACAGTTACCCCTGGAAATAATGAGCATGATGAAACTCTGAGTAGACATTTTGATAGCTTTGCATAAATGTACTAGAACTCAACAAGTTGATTAGCAGAAGCCAGATAGATAGGTAGGTTGGCAACAAATCCCTGGTGGCTACTACAAGCAAAGTCGGTTGGGTGGCAGAAATTGGATCCATAGCTCAGGAAAGAGAAGCCACAGACTGTAATCTACCACTGGATCGACAGTCCCATGAATAGCAGCTTCTCGATCCATAACCTAGAGAGAGGCTGGTGTTGGGCCCATAGATACAATATAAATTGACTGGCAGGGACTGCAGAGCATGGAGATCCTTGGGTGGTAGCAGAATGTCTGATAGGGGCTGGACACCACATAGGATGCTTAGCAGCTGGTGGGCTCACAGCAGGTCTCCTGACAGTCACTATAGAGAGAGGATCCCAGATGACAGGTGCTGGGACAGCAGAGGTCAGTGTTGTAGACCAGATTTTGGGGGTAAGAGCCACAGGAGGAGCTTGGGTAGGTAGCTCAGGACACTTCATCCCCCTGCCCCCCCAGGAACTGGAAAGAGAATTTTCTAGAGCAGCAACTGTGGGACGTGTTGGCAGGAGATAAGAGTTCTGATTAGTCACCATGAGAAAATTCTGAGATTTTAAGATGATTTTGTGCACTGGATATTTTACATACTCATCAGTTGATATGGCACAGTTACAGATACAGTCCTCTGTATCATCTGTGCATCCTCTTCTGCATTTGTGCAATTCATTAACCTTCTCTGTCATTGCAGTTGACTAACTTCGTACCTGTTGTCCTTATGGATACAATGAATACAATGATCATTCCTATCTCAGTAATTCCAGAACTATTTGTCAGTAATAGTTCTATGGCCAGGAAAGCTTCTTCTTCTCTCGCTGGCTATGACTCCATGTATATCAATTCCTGCTTTGCTCCAGGATACTTTCTGTCACTTTTCTACTATGTCAAGTGCTAAGTGACATAGCTTTATTTCTTATAAGGATACTTCTAGTGATTGATTCCACTTGTCACCACTGATTTACATTCTCCAAATTTATTCTCCATCTATCACATATTTTATAGCACTTCTCACATCCAATAGAAGGAAGAAAAATAACACATAATGGAATGTGGCTAGAAATAGGAAGGAGCCAAACATTTAAAGGCAAAGAGACTCAAAAAGACTAAACAGAGGTGGAGTCACAAGAAAAGTTTGACTCAGACCATTTGAAGAGGGAGCAGAGATGATGGTGACAACGTAGTTATCTAGAAAAAGGAAATGAAGAGACAAGGATTTCAATGATCTCTTCTACCTATTTTTAGCCTAATGGATCTTTTAATCTAAATGACATTTAAAACAAATAGTATCACATATTTTAATTTTACATTATCCAAATTTTTAGAGAATCTGGGGCCTCCTCCTAGAACAACTCAGCCTCTCTACTGCTCAGACTGAATGAATTTTGTGCATTTTCAAAGTCATTTCCTTTCCTGTAATTCCCTCCAAAAATATAAAATAGGTGTCCCTGTATGGCTCAGTTGGTTAAGCAACTCTTGATTTCAACTCAGGTCATGATCTCAGGGTCATGAGATTAAGACCCCCATCAGGCTCTATACTGCCTGCTTAAGATTCTTCCTCTCCATTTTCCTCTGCCTCCCCCACCTCTCTCTTAAAAAAAAAAAAAAAAAAAAAAAAAAATATATATATATATATATATATATATATATATATATATATATATAATAGCCTTATTTTATCACTCTTCATTTTCTTTTGAATAGTACAATAACTAAGTATTAATTTCCAATGGGTTCACTATGTCAGATAAATTTGCACTGAAATAAATACTAACAGATGTTTGGAGGGCTGAAGGAAAATAATCTTAGGTGGAAACAATTCCAAGAAAGGTTAGGCATACTATTTACTAATTGTATTCTCTAGGAAGCAAGCACCAAGACACAGATAGAAGAAAAAAAAGTTTGTAAGAGTAGAATGAAAAAAGCCATTCTACCACTGTGTTCTAGTCACTGACCAGGAACTGCCACGAGGAGAACTTAACCTTGGCTTAAAAGCTGAGGCAGAGCCCAAAGAAGCCAGCAGAGAAAGCCTGTCTTCTGGCCTCCCTTGTCACAACCAAGCAGCCATTCCTTTTGTGAAGTGATGTGATGTGCATTCCAGCGCAGATCTGTACCTGTTCCAGTTCACTGGTTGCACCTTCAGGGTCAACTTGTCAGGAAAGAGATTCTTCATGGCTCGGCTATGGCTCTTTTTTCAGGGGAACTATAAAAGGGCAGTGCCAGTGGCATGAAACACGGTCAACATCCCTGCATTTGGTTTTGGAGCTGCAGCTGCTGCTCACCATCTTCCTCCTTCACTATCCATTAGAGATTTGTCTCACCCTTAGTTACCACCTCTGGTGGTCACGGTGGATTTCTTGGTGGTCTTACCCAAACCTCATTCCTTAGAAATATGAATCCTGATAACTGTACCTTTTTCTTGCTAGAGTTGTTGCATTCAACAAGTTATGTCCACAGGTGGATGGAAGGTTCCAAGACCCATTCAAGGAGAGCAACTGAGCTTCACAGGTATTTCCCTTTCCTTCATTGTGTAACAGCAACCCTACCACTTTCTACTAATCATAATCACCTCCCCTCGGATAGATGACAACTCCTTTTTTTTTTTTTTTTTTTCCTTTTGGTTTCTGAAAACAAGGAGCCAAAAGTGCTCAGGCAGCAGCTGTAGTTGTAGTTCAGCGAGATCCTTGATGTGTTCCTCAGCAAGTCTGCCTTTGGGCGGCAGACTTTAAAATTCCAGCTACAGAAATAGGAAGCACAAAGTTCTTAAATGGGTCTTTAGAAGTGATAGGTGGATATTTGGAGCCCAATCTTTTGAGGATAGAGCCTCCATGCTAACACTTCAACTTTACAGTCAGTAGACCAATCCAATGTACCATCAGACAGGCAGCTTCATAGTGGTGTGGGTTTTTTGATAAAACCTGTGGATCTCACTTATACTGTCTCTACTATGAAGCAGATTTCCTGAGTGGATGCTACATCGTGAGCAATCCATGCTGGTAGAACAAGGTATTCATTAACTCCTGAATAATGGTGCTGCTGAGGTAAGCATAAGAAACAAACTCATACTCTAAATACATATCTATACATTTGAGAATGAACACTGACCTTTCCAGGGCAGAAGAGGACCACGTTCAACTTGTAACCAAGCAGCCAGTTGGTCTTGAGGACTAAAATGCTGGGATTTTAGCATTAGCCTCCATTGCCAAGATTGGATATTCAGAGGTGGCATTAATTATATCAGCCTTGTAAGTAGGAGCTTATGATAATGGACCCATCCATAGCTTCTGCGGTTTCTTGTTCAGCTTATCTGCATCATAAGGACAGCTGACAAAGGTAGGCTCACATTAACTGGCAGAGTCATTTTATCTACTTGATTGTTTCATTCCTCTTCCATGGTAAATGCAAAAGAAGAAACACACAGATCACACCTGCATGTGTCTATCTACATGTCTGCAAACCAGATTTCTTTGTACTGACTTTCTAATATTCGCCCTTCCAGGTCCCTACCTAGCTGATCAGGCCAATTGTCCACAAATCTAAGATGAATCAGATGTGTTTTTTCCTTTTGTCAGCAAACATGAAGGTCCCATATAACTTTGGAGTAAACATGCTCTATATTGCTCTGAGGTTATTGTTCATATACAATTTATGCATGCAAAAAAAGAATTCCAAAAAAAAAAAAAAAAAATTTTAGAGGAAAAAGTGTCTAAAGCCTCAAATAAATTAGTTCAAGTTTATCAATCTATCAGACTTCCAGAGTTTGTTCCCAGAGACTTAGTAAACATTAACTTGAATACCTCCAGAAAAACAAAAGAAAAAATAAAATTACCCAATTGAAACTAACAATAAAATAAGCAAAAAATTTGGAAGCCAGAATGAGTTTATTACATTATATTCATAAATGTTTTCATCATTCTTTTGAGTAAAGTATATCAATAAGAATCCCATTAATTCATTAACATTAGTTCATGTTTATTAACATAAATACCATTAATTTATCTCACAATTTATTTCATTAATTCCACTAATTCTATAAATTCATCCAATAAGATTAAATATATGCTAGGGACAGTTTTTTGGCCAATACTTTCTGGCTGGAAGAAAGTTGACTAGATAGTATTTCTTGAAGATCATAAAGATGATAAACTCTCTGTTTAGAGGTTAGACATATTGCTCAAAATGTCTGGACCCTCAACAAGTGGATCTATAGAAGCCAGATCCACATGTTGGTCTGTAACAGGATGACTGACAGCTCCTGGAGGTGAAGAAGGTTGGGCGGCAGAATCTGGATCCATAGCTCAGGGAAGGGAAGCCACAGACTCCAGAACCCAGGGATCTGAAACCCTTGGATCCACAGCCCACTGAGTAGCAGCTTCTGGATCCATAGCCCAAGGAATGGCAGCTGCTGGTCCCAAAACCCAGAGACCCAGAGCAAGTCGTCTGGCAGGGACTGCAGAGCGTGGAGGTCCTCGGGCGGTAGCAGGACGTCGGGCAAGGTCTGGACACCACACAGGATGTCTGGCAGCTGGTAGGTTCACAGCAGGTCTCCTGGCAGCCACTGTGGAGGGAGGAGCCCACCTGGCAGGTGCTGGGAGAGCAGACATCAGTGCGGTAGACCAGGTTGCTGGGGTGGGATGAGCCACAGGAGGAGCTGGGGTAGCGCAGGTATCCCCCAAAGGAGCGGGAGGAGAAGTTTCCAGAGCAGCAGCTGTAGGACATGTTGGCAGGAGATGTGAGTTCAGCTGACTGACGGTGAGAAGATTCTGATGTTGAATGTCATCTGCTAGACTGGGGCACTTTTATACTCTCAGCCACGGGTGTGGCATTTTTTACAGTTGCCTTTCCCACACTTGGAATCTCTCATTCCATATGTGTAATTCAATGATATTTTCTGTAATTGCAGATGATTCTTTCCATCTCATACTTACAGAATTCATCATGTTGTTATAGCACCAAGCCAACGAACTATTCCAAAGTCAGAAATGCTATGACTGTATGTCATTAATGACAGCTAATCATGGCCAGAAAAGCCCCTACTCTTCTCCTTGGATGAGACTCATTTTGCCTTTGCCCCTATGTTGGCTGAGGAAATGCTTAGATCTAAAGACAGAGATTGAGATTAAGTCTTTTTTTTTTTCCCCAGTGGAATAGAGGCACCCTATTTGTCACCAATGATTTTCTTTTTGTAAATTTATTTCTTCCTCTAAAATTCATTTACATATA
The DNA here is from genome assembly GCF_053574225.1 of Canis aureus. Lineage (NCBI taxonomy): Eukaryota > Metazoa > Chordata > Mammalia > Carnivora > Canidae > Canis > Canis aureus. Next base: position 30,060,626 of record NC_135640.1, on the reverse strand, counting down.
TTACATTATATTACATATTGCCTCTCAAATCCAATGGAAAAGGGAAAATAGATAAGACAAATTGATCGAGAAACATGGTGGATCACAGAGATGAATCAGGACAAGTATTTAAGGGCAAAATGACTAAGTAAGACTAATTTGAAAGAGTCTCAGTGGATACCAACTTGTACATATGAGAAAAATCCCAAAGAGTCAAATAGTCTTGAGGTAAGAGAAGATAACTAGTGACACTATAGATCTTCCCATTTCTGTGTAATTCCAATAAAAATGGGTTCTGGATCAATATAGTTTATGGCCTTTCATATATACATTGTCCCTTTGTAACCTGTCATTACAATGTGTCCAGTGATCCTACTCTCCTAGAACAGCTCTTATTACATATTTTTATCTTAGATTCTTTCCTTCAATTGTCTCCTTCATTGTAAAAACACTTTTTTCCTACTACACTTCTTTAAGATTATCTTTCTACTATAAAATATTTTCTTTTATAGAACTCTCCACATGAAGCAAACCTAAGCTAAAACAAATACTGAAGTGTTTTCTTCTGTTAGGAAGACAATTACCTCAGAGGGGAACTTGTAATTGAAAGAAACAATAAAAAAGAGTGAAATATAAGTGAGTTGTCTAAATATTCATTGTCCATAACACTAATAAAGCGATTCGTGGTTCTGAATATATAGGTGGAAGTAAATAGTAATCGAGAATGATCACGAAAATCTCTTGAAAACTTACTAAAAATTTTAAAGATTATAAAATAATAACTTAAAAGAGTAAAGTTATAGCTTTCATCATTTTACTACTACTCCTGAAAGTGTGAAAATTTACTATTACATAAGTAAACATGTAAGTAGAAATCTCGATCTTAAAGTATTGATAATTAAATATAATACACTAAATAATCTATATAAAAGACTTAGAATATCATATTGGACTAGAAATCAAAACTATTTTTTTAAACATTTTATTTATTTGATTGAGAGATAGAGATCACGAGCAGGGGGGAAGGACAGAGGGAAAAGCAGACTCCTCGCAGAGTAGGGAGCCTGAAGCAGGGCTCAATCCCAAGACTCTAAGATCATGACCTGACCTGAAAGTAGATGCTTAACCTACATAGGCACCTGGAAATCAAACCTATTTTCTGCTTAAAATAGATTTTCCTAAACATAAGGAAACAGAGAAAGTAAAAAGATACATCAGGAAAAAAGAAAGAAAGAAGAAAGAAAAAGAAAGAAAGAAAGAAAGACAGAAAGACAGAAAGAAAGAAAAGAAAGAAAAAGAAAGAAAGAAAGAAAGAAAGAAAGAAAGAAAGAAAGAAAGAAAGAAAATGCTACTTCCATTTTACTAACTTCAAAGTTTGCTATAAGATATAAAGCATCATGTTATTAGATGTAATACAAAGATATTTCTTAACAGTCATTCTGTCAACCTTCCAGGATGATATCCATTATTTTTGTATTCATTAGAGGTTACCCCAACACCACACCATCCAACCATTCAACAGAGTAGCCACTAGCCACATATATCAAGTTCAATTTACACCAATTAAAATTAAGTTAAAATAAAAATTTGTGGGATGCCTGGGTGGCTCAGTGGTTGAACATCTGCCTTCGGCTCAGGGTGTGATCCTGGAGTCCCACATGGGGCTCCCTGCAGGGAGCCTGCTTCTCCTTCTGCCTGTGTCTTTTACTCTCTCTGTCTCTGTGTCTTTCATGAATAAATAAATAAAATCTTAAAAAAAAATTTATTCCTCAGTTATATTAGCCACATTTCATGTGCAAAATAGATACATGTGGCTGTGGGATATCATATATTGGAAAATGCAGACAAAAATATTTTGGGTGCCTGAGTGGCTCAGTCGGTTGAGTATCTGCCTTTGGCTCAGATCATGATCCCAGGGTCCTAGGATCAAGTCTCACACTGGGCTCCCTGCTCAAGGGGTAGTTTGCTTCTCCCTCTCCCTCTCCCCTTTGCTCATGCTTACTCTCTTTTTCTCTCTCTCAAATAAATAAATAAAATCTTTAGAAGAAAAATATTTTCAGCAACACAGAAATTTCTATTGGACAGCACTGCCTTAAAGTTCACAGCATGCCTTGTTGACTTGCTAATAGAAATGAATACTTTTACTATTTCTAGTTCAGTGCAAGAATGTCAGAAAGCTTGAGGTCAATTATCCTTATCCCAAGTCAGGTACTACTATGTTAGGATTTTCTGTAATGCAATTTCATGTATGCTTATGCATATTGATATATATTTGCCTCCATGTTTTTATGACCAAAATTTGTTTAAATTTACCCAATATATGTATATTTTATTATATATTGTAATAATTATATATATGACCAATTTACTCTACATTTTTAATTATACATAAAGATATATATATATATATATATATATATATATATCTTTTGTTTACTCTTCATTTCTTCTTACATATTTTTCTATGTTCTGGGATTATTTTGCTTCTGACTATATATAATTTCTATTATATATTTTAGGTATGAAAGGCTAGTAACTCATTATTTACAGTTTTGATTATCTGAAAATGTCTACATTTCTCCTTTTTTTTTTTTTTTTAAAGGGAGCAAGGCAGTGGGGAGGCACAGAGAGAGAATCCCAAGCAGGCTCCATGCCCAGCCCAGAGCCCGACTCCAGGCTTGATCCCATGACCTTGAGATCATGACCTGTGCCAAAATCAAGAGTCAGATAGTCAACTAAACCACCCAGGTGCCCCCTCCTCATTTTTGAAATATATACTCATTAGTCAAGTACTCTAAAGTTTTCTTTCTTCAGAAATTTGAGAATATATGTCTTCCTACTTTCCTTTTTCTGTTTAGAATTCAGCTGTCAATCTTACTATTGCTTTAAATTTGTCTCTTCTTTTTTGTTCATCAGTTTGACGCCAATATATTCTCTTTGTCAGTTTAAATATGTTCTCCATAACAATCTCTAATTGTCTCTCAAGCTATGTATAATGTATTTTCAATCCATTCAACAATTTACATTTAACTTATTGAATTTTTTTTTTTTTTTTTTTTTTTTTTTTAGGGAGAGCAAGCATGAGCGGAGGTGGAGGGAGGGGCAGAAGAAGAGGGAAAATTTTGAGAGAGAGAAGGAGGATCTCATGACCCTGAGATCAAGACCCTAGCCAAAATCAAGAGTTGGACACTTAGCAGACTGAGTCACCCAGGCATCCCTCTACTTGGTTCTTTTATATGCTTCTCTCTCTTAAAATTTTAAATCTATCTTTTTATTTCTAAAGTGAATTCTACTACCTGGCATATAGTTTGGATTTTGTTATTTCTTCACTTATTGAAGTCTGGTAAATTTCCCTAAGGTATCAGATGATCTATATCTATGTCATCTATGTATACCATCTATATACTCATCTATGTATAAAACTATACAATTATATCTATACCTCTAAATCTATACCTGCATTTATAATTTATGTTTATCTATGTAAAGAAATAGTTTAAGTTCACCTCTATACCATGATAATTTTTTTTGTAGTTTCAAGTTTTTATTTAAATTCCTATTAGTTAACATATAGTGTGATATTAGTTTCAGGTGTACTATACAGTGATTTTTTTTTAAGATTTTATTTATTTATCCATGAAAGACACAGAGAGAGAGGGGGGGGGCACAGACACAGACAGAGGGAGAAGCAGGCTCCATGTAGGGAGCCTGACGTGGGACTTGATCTCAGGTCTCCAGGATCACACCCTGGGCTGAAGCGGTGCTAAACCACTGAGCCACCCGGGCTGCCTGTACAATACAGTGATTTAACATTTCCATACAACATCTATCTGGTGTTCATCATAACAAGTGAAGTCGTTAATGCCTATCACCTGTTTAACCCATCCCCCTGCCCACCTTCCCTCCATCAACCCTCAGTCTGAGTTCTGAATATTTAAGAGTCTGTTTTATGGTTTGCTTCTATCTCTCTCTGTCTTTTTCACCCCTGCGTTCATCTGGATTTTTCTTAAATTCTACGTATGAGTGAAGTCATATGGTATTTGTCTTTCTCTGACTTCTTTTACTTAGCATAATACTCTCTAGCTCTATCTACATCACTGCAAATGGCAAGATTTCATTCTTTTTCATGGTTGAGCAATATTCCATATATATATGTATATTATACACACACTATAAAATTTCTCTATCCATTCACACATACATAATATATATATAAATATACACACACTATATCCATTCACACTATGACTTCTCTATCCATTCACACATATTATATATATATATATAATATACACACACACATACTAAAACTTCTCTACCATTCATTAGTTGATGAACATTTGTGCTTTTTTCATAATTTGGCTGTTGTTGATAATGCTGTTATAAACATCAGGGTCTGTGTATCCCGTTGAATCTGCATTTTTGTATTCTTTGGGTAATTACCTAGTAGTGAAATTCCCATATCATAGCATAGCTTTATTTTTAATTTTTTAGGGATCTTCCATACTGTTTTTCAGGGTGGCTACTCCAGTTTGTGTACCATGCTAATCTAATCAAGCATTGACATGATTAGGAACTTAATTTCAGTTCATAGGAAGGGGTAAATATTTAAGGTTCTCCCTAGTCCTAACATATTGTTCAGAGTCTCAGTTTTGGTCAAAATCATTGGAAATTTCTAACTTTCATTTGGAGTTACCTGAGCTCATGAGTCTCATCAGCCTCTTTTGGATTCAACAATATCCCTAATCTAAAAGTAGTCACAAATTCTACGACTTTGTTGTTGTTGTTAAAATCTCCCCGACATTTTGGCCATAATAATTTCTGGACATTTTCACATATATTTTCTTTGCTTAAATTTTCTAGACAAAAAAGAAATTTCCAAATAATATTTTCATTTGTAAGTATATTAATTTTTATCTTATTCCCCCTTTAGGAATAAGCTTAAAATTCCTAACCAATTCTTGGATGAAAGATTTATCTTATAATATATTAAAGAGTGGCTAGAATAGGTGAGAAATAAGAGTAAGAGTGTCCAATCACAAAATTATTTTACTTTAAATATCTATTTATTTATGTTAGAAAGCGTAGGGGGACAGGAGAAAAGCAGAAGGAGAGTCTTAACTCCAAGCTGAGTGCTGAGCCCAACCTGAGACTTGATTTCATAGTCCTGAGATCAGGAACTGAGCCAAGACCAAGAGTCGGAGGCTTAACCAACTGTGCTACGCAGGCATCCCACAAACCTATTTTAAAAGTTTGAATGGATGCAATGGAAACAAGAATTATTGCAATTTAAAGTATAATACCCCTAAATAAGTAACCAAAATGTGGGACACTTGGGTGGCTCAGCGGTTGAGTGTCTGTGTTTGGCTCAGGGCATGATCCCAGATTCCCAGGATCGAGTCCCATATCAGGCTCCTTGCATGGAGCTTGCTTCTCCTCCCTCTCTCTGTGTCTCTGCCTCTCTTTCTGTGTCTCTCCTAAATAAATAAAAATCTTTTAAAAAAAGAAGTAAAGAAAATGTAATACCTCTAAATGATTGAGGGGCAGTTACTTAACTATTTTTAACCATGTTTGTTTTTCTCACACTGTATAAAATCTTCAATTGTAAGTTAACCAAATTTCCATTCATTCCTTGAATATAAAAATAATTTTCAGTCTTTTCTACTGTGCTTATTTTATTTCATCTGCCCAGATTTCCCCTTTGCCCCTTCTAATACTGTTATGTCTTTGCAATTCTAAACAAATTTCACCTTTTAAGATGCTATGGGACAGGTATTCTTTATGAGTTCCTTATTCTTTCTGCATCTCCCTTTTCTTGCATTTAACATAACAGATTCATAATGGGTATCTTTCTCCAAGGGCTGTTGTACAGCTTAAAGAAATAAGGTGCAGGCACATTTACTAAACATATGTTAACTCTTTTTGTTCTCAGTTTTAGGTTCTTTATCAAAATCTATTTTTGCACTTTGTTATTCCTGAAAATACTTTGCCTGAGATAACAGACAATATTACCATGAAAAAGAGAAGTAATATTTCCCCATTTTTTGTTGAGATACACATTAAATCATCACTCCTGATGGTATCAAATGTTAATTATCTTTTAGTTTGAAACATGAGTAAAAACCAAGGTGGAAATTATCCTTATGATTTTAGATTCTTCACTCAAATTTTGTGGTATTGTTCATTACACATATGGAGATAAGACCATGTTGAATACTCATCAGTGAGATGCAGGTGTTTATCACTTTTATCAAGAAATGGTAGGTGACTTCAAGCAAAATAACTTAAAATTCATACATAATCATTTTCATTTGTCTTCTATTCAATTTTTCTTTTATGTATAAGCCTTACCATATAAATGTAAATATTATTTTTGTTCTCTGCATTCCTTATATAACTATCAACTAGTCTGCTGCATTATGCTTGTTGGTGTTCCCACATCTTGTGAGGGAATCAATTTAATTCCTGAGTCAAATTTCAATTCATAAAAGTCTATGTACTTAAAGAATAGTTTACTACTACTTGTAGTTAAAGAAAAATATCTGAGGTCCCTCAAAATTCAAATCCTCAATTTCTTAGGATTTCAAAATATTTCCAGGTGCATATTGATCTTTTAATAATATCATCATTATCTATCACAATCAAAAGCCTAGTCAAGAAATAACTAATAGCAACAATAAACATAGCTGGTTATCAGAACTAGTAAGTTTGTTAGATTATAATGATTTGGCTTTTAATATAATTTTGAAAGAAAATCCAATAACAAATTTTATCTCCAATGCAGACTTTAGATTTTATTTTCAATTAGTACATTAATTACAGAATTTTTCAAATAAAGTCTGTCAGCCACTATTTGGGGCCAGAGACAAGGTGAAGATTTGATAATCAAAGATCTTCCTGTAGGTGACAGAGATAATAAAGATTACGAGTAAAGGCATTGGTGAGATTGGACAACAAGATTAGAAATTTAATAAGGTGATCAGAAGAAGCCAGATCCACATGTTGGTCTATAACAAGAAGGCTGACAGCTCCTAGAAGCCAAGTAGGTTGAGGGGCAGAATCTGGATCCATTGCCCAGAGAAGGGAAGCCACAGACTCTGTAACTCATGGGTCTTAAACCCTGGGATCCACAGCCTGAGTAGCAGCTTCTGGATCCATAGCTCAGGGAACGGCAGCTGCTGGACCCCAAACCCAGAGACTCAGAGCAAGTCGTCTGGCAGGGACTGCAGAGCGTGGAGGTCCTCGGGCGGTAGCAGGACGTCTGGCAAGGTCTGGACACCACACAGGATGTCTGGCAGCTGGTAGGTTCACAGCAGGTCTCCTGGCAGCCACTGTGGAGGGAGGAGCCCACCTGGCAGGTGCTGGGAGAGCAGACATCAGTGCGGTAGACCAGGTTGCTGGGGTGGGATGAGCCACAGGAGGAGCTGGGGTAACGCAAGTATCCCCCAAAGGAGCGGGAGGAGAAGTTTCCAGAGCAGCAGCTGTAGGACATGTTGGCAGGAGATGTGAGTTCAGCTGACTGACAGAAGATTCTACGTTTGAATATATCACTACTCCTCAAGTGAGGCATTTATATACTCTCAGGAATGGGTGTGGCACTTTACAGGGTCATCTTTTCCAAATTTGGAGTCCCTCATCTGCATATGTTTAATGCAGTAGTCCTTTTTGTAATTGGAGTTCACTACCTCTCTTCATCTTTCGTTTATGGGTTCACTCATTTTGTTTTTACAGCTCTATGTCAATGAAGTAAATCTATGTTACAAATGGTATGATGGTGTGTAATTAATATCTACTCCATCATGGCCAGGGAAGCCCCTCTGATTTTTCTGGTCATGACTACTTACATGTGCTCAGCTTTGGCTGAGGAATGCTTTCTTCCTAGGGTGGGGATTACAGTGCAGTCATCTCCCTTTTGTGTCAGTAGCTGAGAAGCAGAAATCTGGTCTTAAGGAACCTTCTAAAGATTGCTCCTACATCTAACCATTGATTCACACTCTCTAATATAATTTTGCATCTATTACTTCCTACTAGAAATGCTTACTATATCCAATCCAGAGGGCTGTTATAAAAGTAAGCCAAGAGGATTGACAGAGACAATTAGAAGTGGGCATAATCCTGATCAAATATGTTGTAAAAATTTAGTCTTTAGAAAAATGAAATCTAATCCAAAGCAAGACGAGACCAATATGAACACATGTGAAGAAAACTGAAGTAGGAGATGCTATTGAGATGAAATGAGGAAACAAGGGACAGTGGTAGAGAGAGGGACAAGACTGTCAAGATTTTCTTCTACCCCATTGGGTGATTTATGAATATTCTACTTCTTAGTTCAGTCATATCAAATTGTTTCAAAATGAACTTAATTCATGACTTTTGTGCAATACATTTATATGTGTGAAACATTGTGAGGGCTACCCTCCCACAATACCTCAAAATTTTGAATGTTCTCTGAGTATTTCCAAGGTTATGGCAGATCCTATAATTTTCTTCCTACTTTTGGTACATGCTTCTGTCTCAGCTTTCTTACTAGAGGGGATCCAGGTTATGTGAATCTTGAAGTTTATAACTTGGGGGCACTTTTTTTAAGAAAAAGAATACACCATTATGAACATAATAGTAGACAAAAATATGAACACTAATTTAGAATAAAACAATATTAATAAATACAAATTACAAGATGACAAAAACAAATATCACAAAATCAAGACAATAATATGATATCGTCATAATCATTACCATCATCTATAACATTTCCTCTATTTTTATTGGCTACATAGTCTTTGATCACTTTTACATACGACAATAATTTTATAAACCTGATTTTCTTTACAAAGAATAGAATAGAATTCAGGTTTTCTTCTAAAATTATGAATCAAAAAATTATTTTTGATGACACAGAAAAGTTCCTTTCAACATTACTATTTATTATTAATGCCACATCTGTAACATCCTGTATAGTTTCTTCTCAGTTGGTGCTTCAATCCTGGGATTATGATTATCTCAGTCTGGTGTCCCTGATTCACCTTCTTATCCCAGTCTGCTGGCCCTAGAGGTTGTGGACTTATGTAAAAATTAGCTATAGGGATGCCTGGGTGGCTCAGTGGTTGAACATCTGCCTTTGGCTTAGGGCATGATCCCAGGGTCCTGGGATGGAGTCCTACATCAGGCTCCTTGTCTGAGGCCTGCTTCTCCCTCTGCCAATGTCTCTGCCTCTCTTTCTGTGTCTCTTATGGATAAATAAATAAAATCTTTTAAAAAAATCAGCTACAAATGGCTATGGACCCTTGGTTTTAGTGATCTATCAGGTAGCAGAGTAATGTCTTGGTTCTAATCCTTCTTCTTAAAGTCAAAACTCTCTGAAGTGCTGAGGTTCATCAGGTTGATTCTAGAGGCTAGAGGTAGTACAGGCAGTTTTCTGGATCCACCCAGAGCTCCAGAGCTACTTCAAGGGCAAATAATTGACTCTCAGACTACAGCAGCACAACTGGAGCAGTGGATTCCTCCAAACCTCCCTTGGAAAAAGTCAGACAAAAGATGACCCTCCCACGGAAGCTTCATTGGGTTAAATCTGTCTCTGTCTTCACTTAAGTTGCTCTATCCAAGATGCTTGAACATGTGCTGGTCATGTTCTGTCTGAGATATCAGGGACTCACGTAGAGTGCCCAGGTCTCTCTTCAATATACTTTCCATGGAAATGTCTCTGCCCAGAGCCCTAACTTAACTTTCAATAATTGTATTGTTGTGATTTGTTATTGTTTTTGTTATTTGCCTCTGGTCCTCTTTAACTCCAAGTTTTTTTTTTTTTAAAGGAAAATATCTGATAGATTTATCACATTTTTTGAGTATATTGCTGTTTCCTGCCAATTTCAAGATGAATACACCAATGTAACGTACACCAAAAGTCAATTATGTGGTATCAGGCACTCAGAAAGTATACTGCTATGGCTTAAGGATTGAGTTGCAACTCTATTTGAAAAAACTACAATACAATTCTACTGTATGTGCTTAAATTAACAACTTTTCCTCAATGTAAAAGTAGGTTTCACTGCAATTTTACAAAAGAAAACACTGTATATAGGACTTCCATAAGTCCAAGAAATGATGAAGTAACTTGATTCACATCAAACAAATACTTTTAAAAAGTTTATGTTATGATCTTTTAAATTTCTAGATTTTTTTTCCTAATGGTTTCTAGCCACTGAGATAAAAGCGCACTCAATGCTGTGAACACCATGCCTTTCTCAAATAACTGTTTTTCAAATAACTTCTTGAAAATAGTTGTCTTATCACAAGTAAGAGTGATTTTTGCTCACTGGAGATAGGACTTTATTAACCAAAATAATAAAGTCAGCAAAATTTGTCTATGGTGACACAACCTTTTGGCTGCCCTCACAGGCACACGATGTTGTCCTCTTCCCTATACATCTGACCTTCCTCACGTCAATGTGATAGTGTTGATATCAGCTGAAATAACAAATCACAAACTCCCAGGTCCTCTACTAAATCCAGCCCACACATGTTTGTTCATCACATAAGCATGGAACCCCCCCACACACAGGTTTTTTTTTTATTAAACTCTAAATTACTTGCCAATATTTAAAAATAAAAAATTCATGCATATATCGATTTCTGACATCTTTTAAAAATTCTGAAAATCTGGCTATGCTGGGATCCTTGCTTGCAGGTGTCTGGAACTCACTACAAGCAGTTCCATTCATAGAGGATGGGCTCTCCAAAATTCCCAAGTTCAGCTACTCCTCTTTATTTTATAGCTATGGGACCAAATTTCAGCTGTCATTAGTCATAAAGCATGTGCTGTCATTTTCCTGTATTAATTAATGTCTCTTTCATAAATAAGAGAACAAGAGGTAAATTGAGAGGCTTTGTGTTTTAAGATATTTTGTGAAAACAACTTCCCTGTGCACTTGAAGGATACTCTTCTATGTTTAATAGGAAAATATAATGCGTCTGTGTTGGTGGACTGGAATATAAAACACCAATCATGAAACAAATGACAGGTCAACCGGACCAACTCACTGATGCTTATGATCCTCGATTTAAAATACATGCTTGCAGAATTTGACGTGGTTTTTATATACTGGGCAATGACTTAAATCAGTGGTGTCTTACTTCTGAATATGCAACAGAATTAACAAACGAATCATTTTAGAACATACAAACCAATCAGAAAATAAATATACAATTTTATAAACCAAATGATTGTACTCCTCCTCAGGCTGCTCCATATGTGATTCTGATGTACAACCATGGTTAGATTAATGGGTTAACAAAATTAAACTAATTAAATTAAGTTAAATTATTAAACTAAAGGGTTAACATCTAGTCAGGAGCCCACAGGAGATGTCATAGCCGTGTGACATCATACTATATGCCTGACAACTGTAACCATCTCTGTACAGGGATCGTCTTTTAAGAATATGAAGTATAACATTACAGAGAAAAGGAAATCTATTTTCTCTTTATAACGTCATAATTCTATTGTAATGGGCAGTTCCTTCTAATAATATGCTACACCCTCTCTTCTTGCTGCTGTGCAGATATAATAGCTGTTATGAATGCTGTTGTTTGGAAATGTTGAAGATGGATTTAGTAGCATTAATATCCATCCTGCAAGATGCAGCATCCTAGGGTTTGAACAAAGGCTCTGTGTCACTACCCAGTGACATTGTGCAGATGGCCTCATGATGAGTAGTAACGACTCACCATAAATACAGGAGAGAAGAATAGCGATTTTGACAGACTGTGATAGCTAAAATTGGAAAGCAGAATAAAAAAGGCATTTGAGTTAGAAATCAGATGTTAAATGTACGAGTGGAACTAAAATCGTCTGTGGTAAATAGTAGGCACTCTATAGACATGTTGATTGAATGAAAAGGGAAATTTTCTTAATGTTTTCAATGTCTTAAATGAACTAGATATGTCACCTAAGAAAATTATGTAAATATTAACTACTTTTTTGTGTTCTTTCTTTGATTGGCAGCTTAATGAAGGTTGACTATATGTATCTAATCGACATGGAAGTTTTTCTACTCAGATGTCACAGGTCAGCTGAGACCCACGGGCTTAAAGTTTTCCAGATGATATCAAGTCTTGACCTAGTGGAAAGTAGTGAGAGGAGGAGAAAAAGCACAGGTGAGCAGAAGTGTGTGTGTGTGTGTGTGTGTGTGTGTGTGTGTATGCAACGTCGTCTCCTGCCACAGAAGAGGTCTGGCCTCTTCCTCACGGTGGAATATCACCATCTCCTGCCTCATTTCTCTCTTTCCCCAGACTTTACTGACTGAAGGCAGAAGGAGTAGAATATGAGGAAGCAACTCCATATTTACTCTGCATTTATTCACCTAACCTCTGGAAGGTGACAAAGGGTTAGGTGAGCTCTCTCTGGAAGGTGACATAGGGTTAGGTGAGCTCTCTCTGGAAGGTGACATAGGGTTAGGTGAGCTCTCTCTGGAAGGTGACATAGGGTTAGGTGAGCCTCTGGAAGGTGACATAAGGTTAGGTGAGCTCTCTGTTCACAAATTTCCTTCATCTCCAGTTCAGGGGTGGAGGGGAGGGTACCTATGTGGGCATGGGGTATGGCATGGAGAGAAGAACAGGAAAAGAAAAGGTAAAGAGGAAGAAATTATGCCAGAGTACTTCTGGGTTTTCAGAGGCTTCAGTAGAGGGTACTTAAGGTTTCTTCGTCCCCTCAGCTTATCTACCCTTGTAATTAGGTAGGAGCCCTTGACAGGAAGACAGCCTGATTCTCTCTGGAGGGGACCTTTATAGTGCTGCCCAATTGGCTGAGCTTCATTGATGGATGGCTGGAGACACAAACATAGCAGAGGTCCTGGCTTCCCAGTGTCTGTTGAAGCAACTGGAGAGAGTGCCAACATCTGGGATGCCTCCAATCCAGGGTCTTGCTCTGGTTATCTCACTTATTAGTGGAATAAACTGCTTAACTCCATTTACTCATTTTCCCATTTCTGTGCTCAAATTCTATGATGCTAAAATTTGGTTTTTGTGCCGAGAGACTAATGGGCAAGTCTCCCTTGCAAGTTCTGCCCCATTCAAAATAGACTAAGGTTTTGACAGGAGGGGTTAAAGGCTGTAAAACAGAGTTTAGCCTGTGTATTCTTTGAGAAACGTTTATATACAGGTTCCTTTTTTCCTTGTTTGCTACCTTTCTTGATAGTGACTTTTTAACTTATCCTAATACCAGAATTTGATTCATTTTTAGAGGGTTGGAATTTATCTATCTATCATCTATCTATCTATCTATCTATCTATCTATCTATCTATCTATCATCTATCTATCTAGATTTTATTTATTTATTCATTAAAGAGGCAGAGACATAGGCAGAGGGAGAAGCAGGCTCCATGCAGGAAGCCTGATGTGGGACTTGATCCCGGGACTCCATGATCACGCCCTGAGCCGAAGGCAGATGCTCAACCACTGAGACACCCAGGTGTCCCTAGATGGTTGGAATTTAAAACAAACAACATAATCTTAGGGCATTCTGGAATGAACTATATGTGATTACTCAGGATCTTAAACTCCAGTGAGTATAAGTAATGCCTATTAAAACATACATGTCAGGATGCCACCAGCACAGTGCGTGGCTGTATGTGTGTGTGGTGGGGAGGTGGTGGAGAGCACTTTTGTATTTGAGAAGAAGGTAACATGGAAGCTCAAAGCCCCAGTTCTGCTGTCAGAACGCCAGGAAGGTGAACCCTGGCACTATCTTTCCCAGCACTGTGATCTTGTGCCATCAGCTTGAGCTCTCCATGCCTCACTTTTTTTGCTCTGTTACATGGGAAAAAATAGTATCTCTTGCATTGGGTTACTATGAGAATTAAATGAGATAATAATATAAGTAAAATACGGTATTGCCTGGCAATTAGTAAAGAGTACACGTGAATCTTTGTTCAAAGAATCAAAGAAAACACTTCCCAAGTCCTACTGAGATATCAAATTTGAGAATCACTACTGTAAATATCTTAAATACATTTTTATTGCCTGAGTCATTCTTTTTTTTTTATTGCCTGAGTCATTCTTCAACAAAAAAAGGAAGATGTTTATAATTAAATGAGAAACTTGAGACTCCAAAAAGTATGCTTGTTTAAAAATAAGAGCGTAGCAACTATAACCTATATAGAAAGCACAGCTTTAAACCTTCACGGGACTAATCAACACCACAAAACTCGTGATAATTGACCTCCTAACTTAATGGCTTAATGCTGTGCTCCCATGCTGTGTTTCTTATCCTAGAATGTCCCTTTCTTTCTCATTTCCATACATCCCTTTCTCCCCCTTCCTTCTGTCTTTTCCTCCATCTTTCTTTCACACACCGTTTATCCTGGTTTAGCCTTCTAAACTGGCAATACTGTCAAACCAAAGAAATGTTTCCATTTGTCTCATTCATTAAAGTTGACTCTCCTCTGTGCTTATTTTTAAGAGTAGTTAACCATTTCTATTCATTTCTCTTAAAATGCTTGCAGTTTAATTAGTTTTATTGGTATTTTATTTAATTTTGGATCAGATAGACATCTTTGAATGAAAGGTTTCTTTTTTTTTTATAAATTTATTTTTTATTGGTGTTCAATTTGCCAACATATAGAATAACACCCAGTGCTCATCTCATCAAGTGCCCCCCTCAGTGCCCATCACCCAGTCACCCCCACCCCTCACCCACCTCCCTTTCTACCACCCCTAGTTTGTTTCCCAGAGTTAGGAGTCTCTCATGTTCTGTCTCCCTTTCTGATATTTCCCACTCATTTTTTCTCCTTTCCCCTTTATTCCCTTTCACTATTTTTTTATATTCCCCAAATGAATGAGACCATATAATGTTTGTCCTTCTCGATTGACTTACCTCACTCAGCATAATACTCCCCAGTTCCATCCACCTCGAAGCAAATGGTGGGTATTTGTCATTTCTAATGCCTGAGGAATATTCCATTGTATACATAGACCACATCTTCTTTATCCATTCATCTGAACGAAAGGTTTCTAGTTCCATTTAAAATTTTGGAATCTCAAGGGACACCTGGATGCATCAGTCAGCTAAACCTCAAACTCTTGGTTTCGGCTCAGGTCATGATCTCAGGATTGTGAGATGGGAGCCCGGCATGGGGCTTCTTGCCCAGCATAGACTCTGCTTGAGATTCTCTCCCTCTCTCTCCCCTTCTGCCCCTCCCCCACTCATACATGCCTGTGTGCTCTGTCTCTCTAAAAATAAATAAATAAAATATTTTAAAACAATAAAATAAAAATTGGGAATCTCCATGTTATAATGTCTTTTTGATCAAATATGCCCCAAGACACACAATTTCAAGATGATTTGCAAATGAGGCCTTGATGCAACTTTGCTCACAACTGTACATATCTGGTCTCTATAGTCATTAGTCTGTTGCTCTTACAGTGTACTTTAGGAATCCTGAGTTTTTTCATCCTGTCTTAATCTCTCAGACAGAGAGTGAACCCAGAAAGGATGACATTCTTCCTCCGTTACTGGCTTATAGTGGACTTGTGGCAATGTTTGTGAAAAAGAATACAGGCATTCTTAGTACTGCTTGTATTATTTGTATTTCTTGACAATTGAAAATATGTGATCATCACTTCAAGAACCAAGATTCTGCTGCCTGGCACCTTAGGACAGGAAATAGAAAAACACAGTATTTTGTCAGTATGAGACACTAAGGAGTAGGATGTGGCCAAGCCCTGCAGCATTGCATGGTGATTACTGGTGAAAATAGTCACCTCCATCCTATATATGAGAAAGAAATGATCTATGTCTCTTTAGTAAATGAATAAAACATATTCAGTCCTGTCTGTGCAAAGGAAAATCAATTTCATTTTAATTAGATAACTGATTAGTGAAACCTCAAAGGACTCTGCTGGGTTGTTTTCCTCACATACCGCACCCAATGGAAAGGGTTTATAAAGTTCCTTAGGAGAAAATTCACTCCAGTTCCTCATTAAACCCAGGGAAAACTGAAGTTTGAGATAATATCTAATCAAAATCTTAAAATGCTTTCCCCCCACACTTTAATGACTACCTGTCCTTGTTATAAGTTAAATTGTGTCCCTCAGAATTCATATGTTGAAGTACTAAACCCCAGTATTTCAGAATATGACTTTACAGGAAGATAGGGTCTTTAGAGAAGCAATCAAGTTATATAGTGAGGTTATGATGATGGGCTGCAATCCAATATGACTATTGTCATAAACAGGTGAAATTTAGGTACAGAGATATTCATACATAGAAGGAAGGATCTGCTGAGACGCAGGGAGAAGATGGATGCATATAAGCCAAGGAGAATCGCCTGGAACAGGTCTTTCCCTCACCGCCCTTAGAAGGAACTAACTGAATGGGAAGAAATCAGAGAGAGAGACAAACCATGAGAGACTCTTAACTCTGGGGAACAAAATGAGGGTTGCTGGAGGGAAGGTGGGTGGTAGCATGGGGTAATTGAGTAATGGGCATTAAGAAGGGCACATGATGTGATGAGCACTGGGTGCTATATGCAACTGATAAATTATTAAACACTACATCTGAAAATAATGATGTACTATATGGTGGCTAATTGAATTTTTGAAAAGGAATAAATAAGGATAAAGGAATAAATGAG
Source organism: Canis aureus (assembly GCF_053574225.1). Lineage (NCBI taxonomy): Eukaryota > Metazoa > Chordata > Mammalia > Carnivora > Canidae > Canis > Canis aureus. The sequence continues at coordinate 30,044,018 of NC_135640.1, read as the reverse complement.
GAAAATAAAAAAAAGAAGGACTCAACCCTGCCAATACCTTGATCTAGGACTTTCAGCCTCCAGAACTGTGACATCATGCATTTCTGTTGTTTGAGCACCAGTTTGTGGCACTTTGTCAAATTAATACACTCCATCTGTCAAAAGAGAGTCCTATCTCCCCAAGAATTGAATTACCACAATGATTGGTTCCCTTTGCCCATGCTTATCAAGTTTCTGCTGGCTACCAGGGAACCTTCCAGCCATCCTGTGCCCACTTATGAGTATCCTTCCTCACATCAGTCTTTTCAGGGGATGGGACTGTGAGCTTGGGGCTGTGGACTCTGTTCTCTAGTCCAGAGGCTATGGATCTGGGACCTTCCCCACCTCTTATGATGAATTGGGCTTCTTTGACACTCCTGTTGTTTCTCTGGGAAAGGTCAGTCACCTTTTGCCTGACCAATATGTGTTCAGAAGTCTATAAACCAGCATGTTGCATTTCTAAGATCTCAAACAATGAATTAAAAAAAATTATTGCTAAGGAAGTACTAGATCTTTTAACTCAAGAACCACCTATCCATTTCTAAGAAATGAAACCTTCAAAAGCCATCTTCTGTCATTAACTGAAGCATTTTAATTCATCAATAATCTATGCTACAACTAGAAATCTACAAATCATTACTTCCAAAATTCTCTCTTTCTTCCCTACTTCACTCCCCACTCCCTTTCCTCCTCCTTTCTTAGAACACAGTTAATTTTCTCTACTTTCTAGATCATCTCTTTCTAGTATGTCACAAAGGAATAGAAAGATGTTAGCTTATTTTACAATAATTTGCTTAACAGGAATCCAGCTCATGTTTCTATTTATTTACTTCAGTGTGTTTATGTATCATTAATCAGTTTTCTTTTGCATGAAAATGCATTGGTCCTGCTTTCCCTAAGGTATATCAATCATTTAAATGCAAGGTATAGAGTTTCTGGAGAATATGCAAGCCAGGTGCCCCAGATATTGAAATCACTGCTATAGTTAGATTTTTAATTATGTCTCCTTTTTCTCTTTTTTACTTCTCTTGGTCTCTTTCCAAAATTTGAGTCCCAAGCAAGATATATTTTTTTAAGCCCAACAATGATTAACTTCTCTCCATTCCTAGTGAGATAAAGCAAAGAGTGCAGCTTAAGAAATGTGCTGAGAAAAGATCTTTCTTTTGTGCTATATGCTCCATTTGAGACCTAAGTGTTATCTCAAAGAAGCAGAATCCAAAGTCAACCTAGGATCAGAATATAGTTCTTGTCATCCAGAAATATATTTCAGGCTCCTGAGAGAGTCAGTTTTGGAAAATTTGGGAATAGATTTGCTACTAATAATCAGACTGTAATGACCTCATAGACTTTAGTCATTTGCTCACTTGTTTATGTATCTATATATTAATTTGTCTATTCAGAATTAGTAAATATCTATCCTGCTCAAGTAACTCATGCTTATGGGAGCAGATGAAATAAATAGAATAAGTGAGTGAATGGAGTGAGTGAATGAATGAGTGAATGAATGAATGTAAAGAATGGAGTTTAGAGTGAGACAAAAATGAACTTGAATCTTCATTCCATTTCTTAGGTGAAGTGATCTTATAAAGGTTTTGTTTGCCTCTGCTTCTGCATCCGGAAAATGTAAATGATAATGGCATATATTTCTTAGGAGAAATAATTTATAAATGCAAAATTCCTGGTATAGAGTTTTTTTCACACATATTGACCATATGTTGTTTCCTTTCCATCTAAGTTCTATGTTACTCCTTTTCCCTTTGTTTTGATCTCTCTTCCAGGAAATCTCTTTTTTACCCAGGACAACTTTTTGGATGAAATTTTCTCAACTTTTTTAGTATTTGCATCTGGGATTTCCCCCAAATGAACTTGCTTTTGATTATTAGCAGTCTTTAATTTATCTTTTTATGAATTTGTATGCTCATAATCTATGACATGTCAATTAGAAATTAAAACAAAGTAATTTTCAGGGTTGACTCACAGTAAATTGATGAATGTTTTTTAACCAAGGGGGTCTTGTCAGAGAAAAAGCTAAGAAAGTCTTCAAGGGAGCCATTCTTTGAAGGAGATCTAAAGTCCAACCCTTTGGAGTTACAGTTGAAGCAAAAGAAGAAGGATATATTTTAGAAAAGATAGAAGGATTTGTAAAAGTTTATATAATCAGAATGCAAATTTTATTTTTTTTATTGTTGGGGAGATAAAAGATTAGAGTATCATTGAAGCCTAGGGATGGCATGAAGTTGTAGTAGATCTATTGATTTTCCTGGTTTGGATGAGTAAAGCATAGACAACAGTGTAATTAAAATTTATTTTTAACAGCACTGAATAACAGAAAACCAAAAAACAGATTGTGAGCATGCCTGAACCCTAATCATTCCAATAGATATCATTTTGTTCTCCTAATATTTCTTCATTCCTTACCCTGCTTCCAGTCTTTCACTCTACCATCTTATCCATCGTTCTTGTTACTGAGGCAGTACAGTTAAGAACTAAGAGTAGACTCAGATAAAGCTATATGGTATATGGTCTCTGCTACATTGTGGATCATCTATAAGAGGATAGAAATTATTGCAGAACTGCTGTGAGTTAAATAGGATCATTTATATGTGTCATGTGTAATGTTTAGCACATGACCTGGGCCCTATAAAATGATTATTAAATATTACCACTATTATTTTATTAAGAGAGAAAATTTAGATTCTGTATTGTCATTCAAAATTAATCATTAGGGATCCCTGGGTGGTGCAGCGGTTTGGCGCCTGCTTTTGGCCCAGGGCGGGATCCTGGAGACCCGGGATCGAATCCCACGTCGGGCTCCCGGTGCATGGAGCCTGCTTCTCCCTCTGCCTGTGTCTCTGCCTCTCTCTCTCTCACTGTGTGCCTATCATTAAAAAAAAAAAAAAAAAAATTAATCATTAAACTCTCTATATTACCTGCATATTAAAAACAAACAAACTAGAAATGCTTTTAGGTATGTTTCTAGTTCCAGAGAATTCTTCAAGGCTTTCATATAGCTTGAATGAGTTAATGATAGCCAACTTAGTGATGTCATAGTTAAGATGTAAATAATTACAAGTATAATGTGTAAAAACTCACATCTTACAGCAAATGGCAAACGTAGTTTACAACTTTAAGTCAACAAATACATCCTAACAAGTGTGGTTTCCTGTAACAAAGATTCATAGTCTCATGTTTCAAGTCAAGAGTTCTTAAAACAATTATACTAAACATTTCAATATTACCAGAAATCAATTTGTACTTTTGGTAAGTAAATACATAGAATATATCTGTCATTATGATAAGATATAGAGTATGTATAGATTTAATTTATACTGAATGGTACTGACTTATGAATATCTTTAACCATTTTCTTTTATAAATAGACAAGACTAATGTCTTGCCTAAATGGTGTTTTACCTTTTCAAAACACTTGTGTTGAGAGAAATTTTGATTTCCTTTAAGTGCTATTGAGATTTTAAAGCTTGTGATTTTAAATATAATTTAATCCAGAATGACTCAAAGATATTAAAATATCCATAAGTTCCGTATTATTAATATTATTGAAATAAAAGAAGAAATAATAAATCAACATAAGGAGTAAATAAAAGGATGACATTTACATTATTTACAAATAATTACATTTTTCTGATGAAAGAATTGTCTGCTAACACTTTAATGTCTGATAATGCCTTATTTGCTGGTATTATATAATGCCTTAATAACTATCTGTTACAGTGATAACTATAATGTTTCCACTTGGCTAAGTTGTGGTGTCCAGTTATTTGTCAAACATCAATCAAGATGTTCCTGTAATTATCATACAAATCAGTAGATTTTGAGTAAATCAGATTACTTCCATATTGTGGGTGAGCCTCATCCAATCAGTTGAAGGCCCTTCAGAGCAAAACCAAGGTTTCCCGAAGAAGGAATTTTTAAGGCTGCAACATAGAAACCCTGCCTGAGTTTTCATCCTGCCATATTATGGAATTCAGACTCAGGACTTCCACAACAGGATGAATTTCCAGCCTGCTGGCTTGTCTTATATGCTTCAAACTTATCAGCCCCACAACCACACAAGCTAATTTAAAAAAAATAAATCTCTCTGCCTCTGTACACACACACACACACACACACTCACAAACATACATGTCACATATGTATGTGTGTACATATACATATCTAATATAAACATACTATCCATACATACACATGCACATATGATTGGTTCTGTTTCTCTGGAGAACTCTAACACACTCTCTAAGAAATAGATGACTTTCTTCATGTTTGCTATCAGTATCCTCTAACCAAACTGATCATGTATTTCTTGAATCTTGCTTATACTTCACTAGGGAGGAATGTACCTTGTTGTTTAATAGTTGTTCTTTGGCAACTATTAAACAACAAAATGCGGTCATATGGAAACTGATTTGGAGACTGAATTATCAGAAAGTAAATTTTACCTTAAAGTCATTGAATTTCACAATTGTCAAGACCTTCAGCACCCATCTGGTCCTGCCTCTGATCTATGTAACAACCTAAAATAAACTGCTGTAATTCAGGGTTTGTTTCCACCATCATACACTAAAACTCACCTTTATCAGTATAAAAATCAGATACTGTAATCTGTAGTTTCACACACTAGCATTCCCTTGGTATGTTTGATAATATCTGGGTCTGTAAACTCTATCTGTATTTTGTTCAATTCCCAGTTAGCCTGTGTTTCTCTTTTGTCTACAGTGCTGAATTCAAACAATAAGGAACATAGAAATTGAATGTAATACTGGACTCCCTTTCCGGTCCCTTAATTTTTGTTTAAGATTTCATTTATTTATTCATGAGAGACCCAGAAAGAGAGGCAGAGACATAGGCAGAGGGAGTAGCTGGCTCCTTGCAGGAAGCTCTATGTGGGACTCCATCCCAGCCCCCTGGGATCACGCCCTGAGCCAAAGACTGACACTCAAACATAGAGCCATCCAGGCATCCCAGGTCCCCTAATTTTTGTTTTGTAGATTATGCACATCTTTGAAAACTTTCAAGATGGGGATTTGAGAACTAAATTTTGGAAACAGATAATGAGTTGGATATTTTCTAATTCTCATAGAAAAACCAGCTGTGTTTATCAACTGACCAGGAGACTGAAGACTGAATCTCCTCCAGGTAAACGATCCAGCCAACACCCAGGTAATAATCTTTACTTGCAAGGTGAAACCTATCACCACATTCTGCACCTAAGTAACCCACAGCTAAAAGAGGCACTGAGAGCAAAGTAGGGTAGAAAAGTGCCCATGAGTGTCTGCACAAAATGATGGAAAGGAGAGAACTAGGACATCTGTTCAACTGGAGCATGTATTCTGCTTTGAGGCTATCAAGTTTAATAAGATTCAAAAGATGTTTGATTTCCTTAAAATACTTTTAATAAAGAGAAACAATAAAATTTCATTTGAATGAACATCTGAGTGAGGGCAGGTATATTAGTATCATGGTAGAAATGATTAGCATGAAAATAAAACAAATGAGATAATACATATGGGGTTGTTGGTTTTTTATCTTCTGGATTCAATTGTTACTCAAACTTGTATCATTGAACTCACTTTGCTTTCCAGCCAGAGTGGCCCTAGCAAAGTTTTACGTTGTCCATGTGGTCATGAGACAGGTCACCACTATTTCTGCTTTTTTTTTTTTTTATAACCCAAGCATATTTATATGACCACTGTAGCTGGATTCTGAGGTCACTTGCCTGAACACCATAGGTGAAATGGGAAAACTCCTTGACAGATACCCACTAACAGCTCAATCAGGAATAATGAGACATCCTGGATAGCCCTATACTTATAAAAGAAATAAACTGACAATTAAAAACATTTCAATAAAGAAAGCAAAGTCCAAGCTGAGTTGGCTTCATTAGAAAATTATTCAAAGCATTTGAAAAAATCTACATAAAATATTTGGGAAAAGAGAAGCATAAATACTTTCCAACTAATTCTATAAGGCCAACCTTACTCTGGTGGAAAACTAGACATGGACACTGTAATAAGAAAATCACAAACCGGGATCCCTGGGTGGCGCAGCAGTTTAGCGCCTGCCTTTGGCCCAGGGCGCGATCCTGGAGACCTGGGATCGAATCCCGCGTCAGGCTCCCGGTTCATGGAGCCTGCTTCTCCCTCTGCCTGTGCCTCTGCCTCTCTCTCTCTCTGTGTGACTATCATAAATAAATAAAAATTAAAAAAAAAAAAGAAAATCACAAACCAATACCCATAATAAACAATAGGCATTTAAAAAACCTTAGAAAATATGTCAGTAAATCTACTCCAGTAATGTATTAAAAGTATAATACATCATAATCAAGGATGTTTTTCCAAGGAATGTAAAGTTGATTTGTTTTTTTTAAGATTTTATTTATTTATTTAAGAGAGACAGGGAGCCAGAGAGAAAGTATGAACAAAAGAGAGGGGCAGAGTCAGAAGCAGACTCTCCACTGAGCAGGGAGCCTGATGAGGGGCTCGATTCCAGGACCCCAGGATCATAATCTGACCCAAAAGCAGACACTTAATCAACTGAGCCACCCAGGCACCCTACAAAGTTTATTTAATATTCAAAATCACCTAGTGCAATGTATCACATTAAAGGATTAATAACTCAACTATATAGTAATCTCAATAAATATGAAAAAGTATTTGGAAAAATTCAACATGCATGTACTCACTGTGAAAGCTCCCAGTAAACAAGATTTAGAAGAGAATTTACTAGGCCTAATAATTGGCATTTAGAAAACCATACTATTAGTGTCATAGTTAAAGAAAAACTGAATGCTCAGGAAAAAGGCAAGGGTATCTGCTTTGACCGCTTCCATTCAGCATTGTATTGGATGTTCTACCTAATAAAATAAGACCAAAAGAAAAGAGTCATACATATCTACAGGAAGAAAATTATCTTTTGCAGATGACCTAAGACCTGAAATAATTCACAAAAATCTGCTAGAACTAATAAATGAAGTTCAGTCACAGGATGCAAAGTCATAAAAAAAAATGTAATTCTATGTAAAAATGGTGAACAAATAGGGACTGAAATTTTAAAATACTACTCAAAATAGCACCAAACCCACAAAGTACTTAGCTATAAATCCAACAACATGTTTGCAGGGTTTGTATAATGAAAGCCAAAACACATTGATGAGAGATATTAAAGAGTATTCAAATGAATGAAGAGATATATCATGCTCATGAAACAAAGACTATTAGGATTTCAACTCTCCCCCAAATTGGATGTAAGTTTGACATAATCCTGATGAAAAAAAAGCATCAGGTTTTGTGTAGAAATTGGCAAACTCATTCTAAAATTTATATGGAAATAAAGAGGAACTCATATAGGCAAATACTTTTGAAAATGAAGAACAAAGTTTGGGGATTTACAATCAGATGTCAAAGCTTACTACAAAGCTATAGTAATTAAGGCATGATAATATTGGATAGAGATGTGCATTAATGGAACAGAGGAGTGACCCCAGAAATAGTTCTATACATATATGATTAATTGACCTTTCAAAGGTGTCATGGTGATCCAGTGGGAAAAGGACAGTCTATTCAACAAATGATATCGGGATAATTGGACATCCATATGATATACGCAAAAAAAAAAAAAAAATTCCTTGACTCAAATTTTGTACCATATACCAATTATTTTTTTTTGTAAACTGAACCTAATCAAAACAAAATCCATCTGGTCTTCAAAACACTTCAATAAAATGAAATGACAAGACACAAGCCACAACCTTGGAGAAAATATCTGAAAAACACCTGTTTGATAGAAGCCTTGGATCTGGTATATATTACAACTCAATTACACAAAGAGAAACAACTCAAATAAATTTTTTGAATAGATACCATTGAAGGAGAAACATGGAAGGCAAATCGCACATCAAAAGCTGTAACGATTATTATCATTAGGGATATGAAAGCTAAAATCACATGTGACACCACTACATGCCTCCTAGCTAGGCAAAATAATAACTGATAATGGTAATGATAATAATAATAATATGCATGGTGCTATTGAGGATTTGGAACAACTGGAACTTTCATAGTTTGCTGTTGGGAATGCAAAATGGTACAGCCACAGTGGCAAATGGCATAGCAGTGTTTTTGTAAGGCTAAATATGCAGTTACCATGTAAACTAGCAATCCCAATCCCAAGTCTTTATCCAGAAAAAAAACCCAAAACTTTTGTCTATGAAGAAGCTTGCATGTAAATGTTCATGGCAGTTTGGTCTCTAATAGCCCCAAACTGGAAATCATCGAAATGTCATGGATGGTGTGAGTGAAGAACATACATACAGTGAAATGCCACTTAGCAATAAGAAGGAAGGAGCTATTGAACTGTACAATAACATAAATGAATCTCAAAAGCAGTGTACTCTGTGAAGGAATCCAACCACAAAAACTGTGTAATGGACAATTCCATTTACGGGGCATTTCAGAAAAGACTGTAAGGCAGAAATTCAGATATATGGTGGGAAGAGATTGACACAAAGGAGCATGAGGAACCTCTGGGTGATAATGGAAATGTCCTATATTTCCACTGTGTTGGTGGTTACATGACTATACATTTGTCAAAACTCATTGAACTGTATACTTAAAAGAGGTGAATTTCATTATGTGTAAATTGTACCTCAATAGAGCTGAGCTTTAAAAAAAAGTCAAACTGAGTGGAGAAGTATATTTATAACATATGGAAGATGAGGACATAAAATAAAGAATATACAAAGACTCCTAAAAAAGCTAATTTGAAAGGGGAAATGACTCTATAGAATAATTGATAAAAGGTAATAATAAAAGAATAAACTTGAATGAGCCTGAGTTATATAACTAGCAAATGATGGAGTCAGGATTCAAATCCAGTGATTCTGAGTCCAAGATCCCTGCTCCTAATTACTATACTAAAATTGAAAATGAAATTGAAAAATACCTAACAAGTCTACTTCTAAGTGTTTACCTGATGGAAATCCTAGATGTAGGCCTAAGTACAAGTATGTTCTTTGTCACATGATTTGTGATAGTAAGAAATCAAAAATAATAAGGAAATAGATCAATAAAATTTGGTATTATGGGGGATCCCTGGGTGGCACAGCGGTTTGGTGCCTGCCTTTGGCCCAGGGCGAGTTCCTGGAGACCCGGAATCGAATCCCACATCGGGCTCCCGGTGCATGGAGCCTGCTTCTCCCTCTGCCTATGTCTCTGCCTCTCTCTCTCTCTCTCTCTGTGACTATCATAAATAAATAAAAATTTAAAAAAAAATTGGTATTATGGAAGAACTCTATACAGTAATAACAAGAAAGAAACTAGATCTTTATATTATAATAAAGTGCTTATTTGCATGAATTCTGACAATGGTTCCAATCTCCGGGTTCAAATCCCATTTCTGCCACTTACTACATGAGTGGCCATGGGCAAGAAACTCAACTTGTTTGTCTCAACTTTATCATCTCTAAAATAAGAACAATAGCAATATTTACTGAATAGGATTGTTATGAAGATTCAATGAACTAATATTTATAATAAAGTGCTTAGAACAGTGCCTGGCACTCAAAAGCACCACTGAAGTGATAATAGAACTATACCCAAATACATAAATATCAACATAGATATATTTTTAAAGGAATTTTTTAGAAATAAAAAAGTATTCTTTCATAAAAAGACATTTACAAATATATGTGCAATAAGACTGCATTCTTACAACGTAAAACAATAATAGAGAAACAGGGGTGCTTGAGTGGCTCAGTCAGTTAAGCATCAGACTCTTGACTACACAACTCGGGTCATGATCTCAGGGTCATGGAATCAAGCCTCACAAGTTCTGCATGCAGCAGGGAGTCTAAGGATTCTCTTTTTCCTTTTGCACCTCTCCCCACCGCTCTCTTAAATAAATAAATGAAATCTTAAATAATAATAATAATAATAACAAAGTAATAAAGTGTATACACTTATAAATATGTGTGCAAAAAATTTCCTGGAAGACTCCTTCAAACTGAATGCATTAGTGGAAAGATAGGAAAAAGCAGGAAACTGAGGTTGGCCCACCCAGGGATCATATCTGTAGTGTTGTATTTCTTTAATTGAGAGAGAGAGAGATGAAACAAGTATGATAAAATGGTAACAATTGGAGTTTAGGCATTCTAGAAAACCACTCGAGTTTGCTTAATCACTCTACATATTCTTTTTTCCATTTTCAAAATGAATCAGGCAAAGGCAAATGTCAGAAGATCAGCGAGGTCTGGAAGCAGAGTCCAGAAATCAGCTACACTGGCTTTTTCATTTAAAATACAAGTTACGGACGATGCAGTTCTGCAGACTTAAAACGTTTGGTCAGTTTGAAGCAGGAAGAGACATGGGGTAGGATGACCTCTGGGAAAGTAGTGGCTCATGGCCATCTTGCTTGGTACTTGGGCCAGAAGCCAGAGCAGAGAGGTTGAGTGGTTTTCTTCTCCTTTACCCACAGATGGGTCTTTCAGCCTATACTTAGCGATAACCTTTAACAGACAAATCACTCCCTCGGTGAGAGAATTTGGAAAGTAAAATCCAAGTGACCAATAGCTGTTAGGAAGAAGAACCTTTGCAGACAGGGCAATAAAAGGCCCTTGTAGGTCTTGAGGAGGCAGTTTTGAGAATATAAGAAAGAAGTGAAAGGGAAAGATAAATGTATAGGCTGGAATATATGATTTATTTTATTTCTACTAATATTCACCTGATTTGAAAGGTATTCAAAAATTTCTGAAAACATTGCAAAAGGGGACTGTCAGCGTAAAGAGTGAACTCTATTAAAGTGATGACCTGGAAAAATAATCATGATTCAGGTAATTCAGGTCATAAAGTTCCTTGTGGCTTCTGAGCACTCTAATGCTTGTTTGTTCTATGTACTATTGGTATTTTTCCATTTCCAAAAAAGAAAAAAAAATTGCAATATAGCATTTTTCTTTTGACATATCCAGATAGTGATTTTTGTTTTCTTGAAAACTTTGCCTGTGTTTGTAGAGTACACAGAGCATTTTATTAGTTTCAGGATCCACTTCTGAACTATTAAAACCACTCTAGTTTTGTTTTGCTTTTTCTTCCTTTCAGAGGAACACATTTATTAGCATTTCTGAGTTATTCACTAGTATCTGTACAAAGTGCACGAATGACTAATGAAAAGTGTTAACCTAATTAGGAATGGGTGTGGGGCGATGTTAATTGGAATTGACTTATTCTCGAGTTATTTTAATGTTAATTCCCAGGCATGGGGAGCTGGCCTGAAAAAGCAAGATCTTTTTTATTTATTTATTTAGTTTTAGTAGAATCAATTATTAATAGGGAGAGAGAAATATTGTGCATTCTAAAGGAGTTTAAAGGCTGGCATTTTAAGGAATCCCATGTGTTGGGGATGGCACATATTTCTTCAGTAAATTTAATAGGTGTCCATTCATAAAGCATAACTTATTTTACTTCTGTGAATCAGAGTGATGGTTTAAGTATTGCACAAGGGCACTTCATGTGATGCATGCCACACTTTGGATTCTGCATGGGAGAGATAATCATAAAACAAAGTAACTAAGTGCTCCGAAGCAGCGTGCTTTGGAATTCAGCAAGTTAATTTTCAGGTAGTTAAGGAGCTTTCTTTTCAATGACAATTGTAAATGCCATTCCCCTTAGTTAAACCAAATAAAATGTCAGATTCTAAAGAAGATGAATGGGCACAAACTAGATAAGAAGAAGCCCTTTTTCTTCTTCCTTTTTTTTTTTTTTTGTTTTTTTTGTTTTTGTTTTTGTTTTTCATTAACCTAAGTATGGATTATCCAGATTCTTTTCTCTTTCTGTGCTAAAATGTATAATATATTTTAAATGCATAAAGATCAGTGATGCATGGAATTCTGTTGAACACTATTTAATGCAAATATTCTTAAGAGAGGTAAATAAGGCTTTATTAGGCTTTTATATCTTAGTATAAATAAACTTAATAGATTCTTTTCTGAGACAAGTTAAATTTAAATTTGCTTTTATATTTGCAGAGTATTCAGATCTTGATGCTGCATAAGGAGACCATGGTTTGAGCTTCTATCTTTCTTAGCAGTTAGCAGGAATTTACTGAACTTTCTTTGGCATAATTTTTCAATGTATGGTTTGACCACAGATATCAAAGACCCATGTAGCTCTAATGCTTCAAGTTAGCTGCTTCAGAAAATGTTAGACGTTTTTTCCTGAAGTATAATTTCAGATATAAATTAATAACTGCAACTGAGAATATGTCCCTTCACTCAGAAATAAAACCAAATAACAACAACAATAAAAACTGAGTTGGTTTAGGGCATAAGCAGAGAATAATGCCTGCTACAAGATAGGCTTCTCAGAAAATACACACAGAAATTCAGTTCCAGCAAACACTTCCTTTTAAAGTCTCACTCAAAGGATTGTGTTTATTGTTTCTTAGAAGACCATCCTCTCGGGACACCTGAGTGGCTCAGCAGTTGAGCATCTACTTCCAGCTCAGGTTATGATTCCAGGAGCTTGGGATTGAGTCCCACATCGGGCTCCCCGCAGGGAGCCTCCTTCTCCTTCTGCCTGTGTCTCTGCCTCTCTCTATGTCTCTCATGAATAAATAAATAAATCTTAAGAAGAAGAAGAAGAAGCAGAAGAAAGAAGAAGAAAGAAGAAAGAAGAAGAAGAAGAAGAAGAAGAAGAAGAAGAAGAAGAGGAAGAGGAAGAAGAAGAAAGAAGAAAGAAGAAAGAAGAAGGGGAAGGGGAAGAGGAAGAGGAAGGAGGGGGAGGGGGAGAGGGAGAAGGAGAAGGAAAAGGAGGAGGAGGAGGAGGAGGAGGAGGAGGAGAAGGAGAAGGAGAAGGAGAAGGAGAAGAAGAGCATCCTCTAAGGAAGCCTTTTAGGCTCCCATTCCCTTTAAGGAAGTCCAATGGCATGGTCAGCAGGGATGATATCCATACCCCTTAATTCAAGATATGAGAAAGTCAAGTGTATCACAGAAAAGGCAGGCTGAGTGCTTTGCCAAAGAATCCACAATTTAATTAAGATAAATTAACGGATATCAGTAATTACATGGATTAATTCAAAGAGAAAAGAATAAAAGGTTCACTGCTATACTGCTAAGTATAGTTAGTATTTGGAGAAATCCATTGTGATATGCTTGTGAAGAAAAGGACAAAGTATGTTGAATAGTAACCACTGATGCTTCTGCTAGCCTTAAGGAAATAAAGGATAAGTTTATGCAAGTCCATTTGGTGGGATAAAGACTCACAGTCCACGTGGATTAAAAGGGGGAGGATATTCGGAAGTGTGATGACATGGGACTTCAAAGGTCAAATCACAGAGAATTCCTGGGGAAAGACTGAGTAGCTTCTCCCAAAGTGTATCAGAGTGATTAAAACACAATTAACTATGTGAAGATGTGATAAATTAGAGTTAAGCAATAACCGAGAGAGGCATTCTGACATAGGGTGACAAGTGAGGAGGAGGGAGCATCTGGACGGTGACACATTCACGTCTAAGAGTATATATAGCTTGGAGTCCAGACCATGGCATTGAAACTCAGAGCATCTCCTCACTGCTCCTCAGCTGAACTCACATCTCCTTCCAACATGTCCTACAGCTGCTGCTCTGGAAACTTCTCCTCCTCCCGCTCCTTTGGGGGATACCTGCGCTACCCCAGCTCCTCCTGTGGCTCATCCCACCCCAGCAACCTGGTCTACCGCACTGACGTCTGCTCTCCCAGCACCTGCCAGGTGGGCTCCTCCCTTCACAGTGGCTGTCAGGAGACCTGCTGTAAGCCCACCAGCTGCCAGACATCCTGTGTGGTGTCCAGACCTTGCCCGACGTCCTGCTACCGCCCAAGGACCTCCACGCTCTGCAGTCCCTGCCAGACGACTTGCTCTGGGTCTCTGGGTTTGGGGTCTAGCAGCTGCCGTTCCCTGGGCTATGGATCCAGAAGCTGCTACCCGACCTCCTTGGCTTCTAGAAGTTTCCAGTCTTGTTACAGGCCAACCTATATATCAGCTTTCTGTAAATCAACTTGAGTTTCCAGACCCTTTGAGTAAAATTTTTCAGCCTCTACTTAGAGCTGCTACCATAGAGTTTCTCAGGCATGTTAGCTAAAGCCTCTTATCACCAGCTCTTCACCCTTTGTCTGGCATCAAATACCAGCTGATAGATTACTTCCTTCAGACAGTGAAATTAAAGAATGACCACAATATTAAGTGTGTGCCTACAATTTTAAACAATTGGCTCAGAATTACATAGATTTTTCTTACAAAATGTATGGAGGTCCAGTTTTGTTTGACCTAATAAATTCATTCACTATTGAATCTGATATTTTGCATTGTTCTTTATTGATTTTCAAAGTCTGATTTGTAATCTATCTTTTGGGGCCCCAGGCCCTCAGGATACTTTCCCTAGGAAATGGGTTTGGATTTCCCTAGGAAATGGCATCAGCCTGATCCATGGTGAAATTCTCTGGGCAGTGTACTAAGAGTTAATAAGTGTGCATGTCTTCCAAAGCTGGTAGGATTTTTATTATTGAGAGTATGCCCATATAAAGTCAACATTCTCATCATGTTTTCAGTGAGGACACCTTATGCTTATTTGGTTTTGAGGTCACATTTTCAAAACAGTATTGAATTAGAATTTGTCCAGAGATGTTAACCAGGTGAAAAGGCATTTAGAAACTATATAAAATATTTGAATGAATCTAATATATTGACATAAAAAAGAGAAAATATGAAGTGTTTGGGGTTGGAGGACATTATGATTATCTTAAATATATATAAAAAATGGGTTTTTCAGTGTGTGTGTATTTGTGTGTTTATGTGCAAGAGACAGACAGATGGAGTCTTAAAGTTTAAAACTATGAGGAATGGAAGGAGTTTTAAGGAGAAATATTGGGCTTATTATAAAGAAATATAAATTTGTGAATTATAAATTGACAAAATTATGACCTCGGTACTTTGAAGCTATTCAGTTTCTCAACAAGTAGATGAATAATCTCATGTTTGTTTGTCTGTTTTAGTGACTTCTGCATTGAACAGGAGATAGGATTAGACAACTTTTGATGTTCTGAATCTTATAACCTATGCAGGTATCCTTGGGATCAACTGCTCAGCAGTAGTAGTGAAAAGTAGACACATCCTTGTAGAATACAAATCTGAGGCAGGCACCCTTTGTGTTTATTTTTAATTTGAGCAAGTTTTTGTCTGAGAGGCTAAACGTAGTACTAGAATTCAGTTATAACTTTTTCGTAACATATTTGGTGATAACTAATCATGAGTGGGAGAAATCACCAACAAAATTTTACTACTTGCTTCAACCACGTGTAATGTGTGTTTATTGATTTGTCTTTCCTGATACCTTTTTCTCAAGCTTTTTCTAACCGAAGCTGAAAGAAGAGGCTCCTTTTCTCTTATATGCAAGACAATAATGGGCTAAGCATGGATGCATGGAAACCAGGTCTTTTGTGCACAGGAACCTGCCGGGAAGACAGAAAATAGAGTAAAGGAGATGCTCCTGGGTGGCTCAGTCGGTGAAGTGTTTACCTTTGGCTCGGGTCATGATCTTGGGGTGCTGGAATAATGTCCCGCATCAGCCTCCTTGCTCAGCAGGGAGTCTGCTTTTCCCTCTGCCCCTCCCCACTTGTGTTCCCTCTCTCAAGTAAATAAATAAATAAATTTTTTTCAAAAAAAGAAAATAGAGAAATAGGAGGGACATAGGAGTTCTTGGTTACACAGGAGCCTCTGGTTTCCATCATTTCTTAAGCCAGCTTGAGTAGCCCTTCATCTACCTTAATTATACAGGCCAATAAAGTCTTCTTTTGGTCTAAATGAATAAAAATAATTTAAAAAAGATTTCTGTCACTCATAGCCAAAGAGTTATAATTAATAAAAATGTGTCATCATTGACTTTGGTATAAATAAACACTTAAAAATTTTTTAGTAAGACAAAAAGATTCTGTGAGTCTGAACCATTACCATTAGCAGTGAGGGTGGATGCATTCTGGAAAAATGTGGAATGAGTAAAATGTAGACTAAGGAAAACATTCGGGAAAGCAAACTCAAAAGGGTCACAGTAGCACGGCCAGTGGGAAGTCCTGTGGTCACAGTCAGCAAACCTAATACAACTAATAGCTTCTATCTTCAAGTAAGGAAGTCACAGGGCCCAACAAGGACTGATGAGTACAGATAATGTTTAAAACTGAGAACAATCCCAAAATGGAAGGAAAGGGTATCCAGTGACATAGAAGGGTCTAGTTCTGGAATGACTTGGAGATTTACCCCCAATATCATGCAATCTTTGAGGTGAGAGGCCAAAAACTGAAACAGAGAGGCAAAGGAGGGGAGAGGAAATGCATACAGTGGCATACTTTTAATATGTACGCTTTTCCAAGTATAACATGAAGATTCAGATTTCAGGGAGCAGACAAAATGAATACCGTTGGTATCCTTCATTCTCGGAATAGTGATTTTTCCCAATATCTCATTACTGCTAGTTTCTATTTTCCACTTTTCTTTTTCTGCTTTTCTTTTCTCTCTGTTTGTCCCCATATTTCCAGCTCTGCCTCTGCCTCTCTTTCTTATATCTTCATATCCCTTTCCATATCTCTCTGTCCCTCAACCTCTCCATCTTTCTCTCTCTCTCTCCTCCATCTCCATCTCTTTCTATTTCATCTCTCTCTCTCTCTCTCTCTCCCCCCTATCTCCATCTCTCCCCCATCTCCATCCATCTCTCTGTCTCTCTCTCCCCCTCCCTTCCTCCATGACTTTTCACCTCTTATGTGCACTCTGCTTTTTTCCACATCCACCCTCTGGTGTCCTATTGAGTCTGGGCACCAGGTAGCACTAGTCAATGTCTGTTGGGTGATGGTGACAGGGTGTGATGGAAGGCTGGGTTCTGTTGTTGGCTAATAAGAAACTAAGAATGGAGAGGGGGAGCTTACTTCTCAAGCTCAGTGTGGTCATTCATAATTACTCTACTTCTTATGCCCTTACTACATTATATGATGTCAGCTCCTTGCTCTGAATTTAGCTCACTAAATATACTTTGCACTTCAACTTTGCATTATAATTCTTTTGTGAAAAATGCTGGGAACTTAGAAAAGACAAAGACTTTTGCTTTTAAAGAGCTAGTTGACATGTATTAGAGGAGACAAACTTCCTCCCATTATCTTGTGTGAAGGGTGGGTGTAAGAGGGATACCAAGGGAGCTTCAGGAAGAGGTAACTGCATAAGCATGACACATCACTTGGAAGAATATTGTGTGAGGTTCAAGGAGGAAAACAGCAAGCTCTTTTTATTAAACTCCGAAATCTGGGCAGCAAATAGATAAGAGATTACATAATAATTAAAAATGAGCTAGTTGCAATCCTACAGGTCTAGAAATAGACAGTAGCAGCACTGATGTTTGAGAAAGCCTGAGCCTCATGTCTGGAATGACGAGATATCATTGATAAAAAACAAAACAAAGCAAAACAAACAGGGATCCCTGTGTGGCGCAGTGGTTTGGCGCCTACCTTTGGCCCAGGGCGCGATCCTGGAAACCCCGGATCGAATCCCACGTCAGGCTCCCGGTGCATGGAGCCTGCTTCTCCCTCTGCCTATGTCTCTGCCTCTCTCTCTCTCTCTCTCTCTATGTGACTATCATAAATAAATAAAATTAAAAAAAAAAAAAAAAAGCAAAACAAACAAAAAAACAACCTTCACATTTGATATGCAGGACTAGATCTTTGGGCTCATGTTATTCTTGGGAAGCAAAATTAGTGTGCTTATTTATGTGACTAGGGACTCATTCAGTTGCAATTAACAATCTAATAAAATGCTAACACACACAGGGTAGAGTTCAGGGATGCAGACTATAACTTGAGAGGCACTGTACTCTGAATTAAGGAAACATGAGGTGTTTCTTAAGTTCAAAATACTTAAATACTTTACGCAGCTATTCAACAGGAAATCATACATCTCATCATATCTTACCTACCACTGCCCCAGGAGCTCCCCTTATTGCCTCCTTAGGGGTTTTCTGATTTCCTAGTGTTCTGCTATGTTTGTTCTCATCCCATTGATTTGCTTTACTGCAACAACTCATTTTTAAGGAGACATTCACCATCAGAGTTGTGCAAGGGACTGCCTCCCTTTTTTTTTTTTTTTTTAAGACTTTATTTATTTATGAGAGACACAGAGAGAGGCAGAGACACAAGCAGAGGGAGAAGCAGGCTCCTCGCAGGGAGCCTGATGCTGGACTCCATCCCAAACCCCGGGATCACGCTTTGGGCCAAAGACAGATGCTCAACTGCTGGGCCACCCAGGCGTCCCAAGGCAAGGAACTGCCTTCTTAAATTATGTACCCCAGGCCTTTCCTCATTCACCCCAGCCCCCGTCCTGGAGTGCATTTACCTCTACCCTCTAATTACCATGTACGTTGACTGTCACATGCACGCCAGCCAAGCACCATTGCTTTCTGCAGGCTCCACCACATTTGTGACATGGAGTCTTGGGTCTGGGGACATAATAGTTGCCACTTCTCAGTTACAGACCTTGCCTTTACCACCCAATCTACCTGCTTTTGAAATTGTTTATATATTTTGCCAACCAGTCTGTAGATATAAATTACTTCTCAAACTGCTGCATGGTCATATGTCTCATGCATAGACTACACCAACTTCTGGTGATGTTGAAACCTCTCTACACAGTCACAATTGTCAAATAATGAATATTTCCTTATTGGACTGTGGACTTTTCCTGGATAAAATGTACCTGTTCTAAGGTGCCCCTTGTAATTGGACAAGCAACCATCTACCTAGAGAAAAATAAGTTTTTCCCATCACTCCTTTTTTTTCCCCATCACTCTTTCCCTTTGATTCATCCATTAAGAAATTATTAAATTTTAGCAATGTTACATTTGAACACTTATCCCTTGCAATGAAGTGGATCCTTATAAGCAAGTAGAAAATAATGAAGAAAAATTAGATTGTGGATATTTAACTTACTGGAACCAACATTGTGCACTCTATTATTTTTCATTAGTGTGTGTGGTCTGGTATATCTTTTGGGTGCTCTAGGTTTTAAAGACATATTGATTTTTTGTTAAAAAAAACACTAAATTTCCAACTTAGGAGAATGTTGCTTTATGTAGGTAGACTAAGCTTTTGAAATCTTCTAAGTTTCTTTTGCTTTTATGGACAGAGAAATAAAGCAAATAAAAAATATGTTGGAACTTAGCTTCTACTGCTGGTTCTATGATTAACCAGACCTTGATCTTGTATCCATCATCACTTCTCCGGGTATTACCTTGCATATATGTAAAATGAGATGGTCCTTGATAATTTGTGATCTCTAGTTTCTTTCAGCATTACAGACCTATTCATATTATATGATAATAATATTCTGTGGGGGTGGGCTGTTAATGTTCCCACTACAGTTTAGATTCTTTTATGTGGCCCACAAAAAAGAGGAACAGAAAGCTAATGTGTAAAGTGGGATGCAATATTAAACAATAGCATTAAGAAATAACTTCAAACAGTAACATCATGATTCACATGTAAATAAAAACCAAAAATGAATGAAATATCTTCCTGAACCCATTAATAAATGAGGGAACCATTGCAAAGTTGCAAGTGGCTTGAAGGAGAATTCAAGGGACATGCTGATGTAAGCTGTTAGAAATGCTGAAATGAATTTACAAAGATCAGTGTAGAGTGGCCACTCTATAGAGTGGAGATTCATGGCACTGGACAGAAATCATTTTCATTTCTATGGACAAGAATAATTTGCATTATTATCAATTTTCTACTACAAAACACATCGAAAGCGATAAAAAGTGTAGATACTCTGAAAGGTGAGCCACGCAGGCCACATAGGAACTCATTCTCAGGTCCCCTAATTCAAAGTCTTTCAAGACTTCTGACAACAGTATGTGAAATCAGAATTGTTAATTGTAAGACATACTAAAACATACAATAATGTTAACAACATTTTTCTTTAATATAGAAAATAAGAAGAGGAAGTTATATACACGAATATGTGGAAGGATCCATTCTTTCAACTTATGCTTTGTGCCTACTTGTGACTTGAGGAAAAAAAATCACATCCCTATGTAATAATTTACCTTTTAAGTAAAAATTTTATTTATTTATTTATTTATTTATTTATTTATTTATTTATTTATTTATTTACTTATTTATTTATTAGAGAGCACAAGTGGGGAAAGGGGCAGAGGGAGAAGTAGACTCCTTGCTGAACAGGGAGCCCAACAGGATATAGTGTCCCACCCGAGGACTCTGGTATCATGAATCCTGTGATCAGGACTTAAGCTGATGCTTAACCCACTTAGCCACTGAGGTAGCCTAGGGGTAGGATATTTTGACTTGACCTTTCTTCCTGCCCTGCCCCACCACTCACTTCACCTCAGTTGTTATCACTGTTTGATATCATTGCTTGGGAAAAACAAGCTTTACTCCTTTAAAACCTCAGATTAAATTAAATTAAACAACATTTTGTAAACTTTAATAGCCACAACAGAGAGTCCATATTTCAGGTTCACAACTCTTTTAATTTTTTTTTTTTTAAAGATTTATTTATTTATTAATGAGAGACACAGAATGAGAGAGAAGCAGAGACATGGACAGAGGGAGAAGCAGGCTCTTCGCAAGGAAAACTGATGAGGGACTTGATTCTGGATCCTGGGATCACGACCTGAACTGAAGGCCGGCGCCCAACTGCTGAGCCACCCAGGGGTCCCTAAATTTTTCTAACATGAAATAGCCGTTGATGAAATAGTTCTCCATCTTGATTGCAACAATGGTTACATGAGTCTATACATGGGATAAAATCACATACAAATGTACATACACACAATGTGTGCATCTTTAAACTGACAAAAATGACAGTTTTGAGCTAATGTCAATTTCCTGGTTTTGACATGGTAGTACAGTTAATTAAGACACCACTATTGAAAGATACAGATGCAATGAAACGCCGGGACACCTGCACCCCGATGTTTCTAGCAGCAATGGCCACAATAGCCAAACTGTGGAAGGAGCCTCGGTGTCCATCAAAAGATGAATGGATAAAGAAGCTGTGGTTTCTGTATACAATGGAATATTCCTCAGCCGTTAGAAATGACAAATACCCACCATTTGCGTCGAGGTGGATGGGACTGGAGGGTATTATGCTGAGTGAAATAAGTCAATCGGAGAAGGACAAACATTATATGGTCTCATTCATTTGGGGAATATAAATAATAGTGAAAGGGAATAGAGGGGAAGGGAGAAGAAATGGGTAGGAAATATCAGAAAGGGAGACAGAACATGGAAGACTCTTAACTCTGGGAAACGAACTAGGGGTGGTGGAAGGGGAAAAGGGCGGGGGGTGGGGATGACTGGGTGGCGGGCACTGAGGGAGGCACTTGACGAGGTGAGCACTGGGTGTTATTCTGTATGTTGGCAAATTGAACACCAATAAACAATAAATTTATTATTTAAAAAAAAGAAAAAAAAAGAAAGAAAGAGGCACCTGGGTAGCTCAGTAGATTAAGCATCTGCCTTTGGCTCAGATCATGACCCCAGGGCTCTGGGGTTAAATGCCACATTGGATTCCCTGCTCAGTGGGGAACCTGCTTCTCCCTCTCTATCTCTGTGTGCTCTCTCTCTGTTTCTCAAATAAATAATAAATAAATAAAATCTTTTAAAAAAGTTGTCACATCAGAGGAAACTAACTTTCAAGGGATTCTATGTGTAATTTTTGTGACTTACTACAAGTCTATAATTATTTGCAAAAAAAAAAAAACACAGCTAAATGAAAATTAACCATATGTTGACACTATAATTAGACTATCCATTGGTAAGATGTGATACAAGGTTTATACCAGGTATTTCTGGAAGATTCACAGGGACACGTTAATGTCTGTGGCTAAAAGAGACAAGATGCAGTCATCATTGACATATGGAAGTTCTTAATCCATTAAGAGTAGATAATATGGGTTGTAAATGAAGTCAAAGGATTAGAGATTTTTCTTTTCCTCTATGTTTCTTCTTTTTTTCTATGTTTACCAGGTGTCTATTTCAGAATTTGTAAGGTTTCCCAACAATCCTCATTTTATTTCTTGACGGAGTCAGTAAAATTCCTCTACTCCAAATGACTGAAGCCCCATTTCCCAATGCATATCTCTTGGAACACTGATTTTAAGGGACACATAATAGATTAGATACAATTTTACATTTATGCGATGAATATTGGACTACTCAATCAGATTTGCTTTCTTCCCCTTTCAGTTTTAAAATATGCTTAAGTATATTATGAATTTCCAAAGGAAAGATTACAGTCCCCCCTCCCCGCTCTCCATGGTGGAATTGATAGTGACACTCCATAAGCTTTCCTGAATTCTTTAGGCCAGATAATATTATAATTTTTAGTCAAAATCAGCTTTAGTCAAAATTTATACTCCAGACAATGAGGTATTGTCCTTATTTCAGGGAATTTTTGCAAATGGATAAAATCTAAATTTGTTTTTGATATACACTCTCTTTGGTACTTTACCAACAAAATAATCCCAGTCATGTAATTGAAAGGGAAGCTGTTATCACACTCATAATCATAAAAAGACTGAATAGTGGCTGATTCTATGTTTTTAACAGCTTACTCTTCCTCCCGGGCAAACAACCACAGAGGTTAATGTTTGACTATAAAATTGATTCCAGAGGACTTCACTTTCTGTGTCCTATGGATACTGCAAGGTGAAGAGGTGTCATTGATTGCTCATATTCTCTAACTTATAAACCAAATTTGAAAAATGCTTTAGCTTCAACAATTTTAGGGTGATTTCTCATGGTCTATTATCATGCTAGGTAAAGCAGGAAAAACAAACAGTCAAACCACATTTAGCACATCCTCAGGAGCGGCAAACTTCATTCTGGGAGAATGATGTAGAAATGGTCTCCTAATCGATTGTCAACACATGGAGCAGAATGCTTTGTACAGTAAGCCTGCATTTACTGAAGTCAGGAGATGGAATCCTATTCGTTTTTTCATTTTCACATTCTTGACGGGAAATGAATATGGTTGGGAATTTTTAAATGACTTACTTTTTACTTTCCTACTCCACACCTTTTGTACAGGGTTTAGCACTTTGCCTGGGATTGTCTCCTATCACCTCCACTTTAATTCTATCTTCTGGGGTTTTAGGTGCCAAAAAGCTTAATAATAAGATTTTATCTCAACTGCATCATGCATAGGTCTTTCGCATTTGTAGCTTCATATTGTGGCTTAACAAATATAGAAGGTAAGGGTGGGTAATGAAATATCTGGAGACAGGCCCAGTCTTACTTTTTTGGCTTTATAAAGTTTTTGTTAAAAAAATGTTTAACACATGACTTCACATACCACCACACTCTTTTTTATATGAAAAGTGGAAATAATATTAGTTAATTCACAGGACTAAGATGAAGAATGTATAGATGAGAATTACATAATAATATAGAGTAGGAGGTTAAATTTTTAATTTATTGAAGGTACTGTGCTTCAGATACCTTGTTCTGAGCACATTCCCTTTGCTATATGATGTGATTATCAGATGCATGGCATCTGATTAATTTGTGAATCAGATTACATATTAATTGTCTTTTAGCAAGTGGGAGGAGCATAGAATAGACTTTGGTCTGCATTACTGAGATTCCAAAATGTATGAAAAAGACATCACTATTTCAAGCAGAAACAAAAGAATGGTTGCTTTTTCCAACATGGAGAAATATCAATTTTGTGTCCCAGAGTTTACTTGTGACTAATTTAATATATTTCCTTGCTTAAATCTTCACTCTTTGCTGTGTTAGGTCAGAGTAAAAATGAGTAAAAATTTCAGGCAAAAACGTGCAAACCTTTAAAAGAGTCCTTATTGCTGAGATACCACTTTGGATAAATCCCTATACATCAATGCAGTATGTGATGAGAGACACTGAAAAGTTAGAAAAACATGACTATTGAAATAAAGAACCACCTGGCACCCATTAGCCCACCAGATCCTATTCTTGGGGATAATATTTGCAGTCATTACTCTATTAGTGATTCTGTGGGGAATGCCAAACAAAAAATTACTAATAGTCTTGAAATTCAAAATGAATGAGCTACATAAGTTATTATCTTTGCCTGTTGAACTTTGAAGTTTCACAAATGAGTAGAGAATGAAGGCACATCATCGCCTTGAAGCTGCTGAAACCATATAAACCAGCTGATACTGTCTTGAGCGCGCCTGCCTGTTTATAGGCATTTGATCCCTGAGTGGTGAGACATGTTTGTAAGTCATGAATTGATTATTACCAGAAACTCCCTCTTCCCCAAATGCAATTAGAACTAGGATAGCTCCTTCCAGGGGTAGGTACAGATTTGGTACAGAGGAGTCAGGGCTCTCTTATCTGTTAATCAACTGACATCCCAATTGTGCCCTGCTCCAGCCAACATTAAACAGTCTAAGCATGTGACTCCTGAGGGAACAACATGCATGTTTGAATCCACTAGTCTAACACTTATTGGCTATTTGTCTTGTATCTATTGTAGGATCTCTCAAAAATTCAAATTCCTTTAATGTAAAAAAGAGATAATGATAGTATTTATATCACAAGTTTATGATCAGGAAGGGATGATAAGATATCCAAAGCAACTAAAGGAGTTCCTTGGATATAGAAAGCACTCTATAAATGTTAACTATTATTTAGACTTTGTATAGAACTTATGTCCCCCAAGTTTAATAAATACATGTGAGTCCCTTGACCTAACTTGTTGCATGAGCCATAAACATCATATAATTTTAATTTTTTTAAGATATTTATTTATTTATTTATGAAAGAGAGAGCTACAGAGAGAGAGAGAGAGAGAAAGAGAGAGACATCAAGCCAGGCAGGTGAAGGGGCAGAGGGAGAGGGAGAAGAAGATTCCCCTCTAGGATCCTAGGATCATGACCGAAGGAAGAACTTAAGTGACTGAGCCACCCAGGAGCCCCCATCACATCCTTTATATAGTCTAAAACCAAATATTTATTCTCTCAATTCATAAACATTTCAGATATCCACTGAAGTACACAATAGTGTACTCTATTCCCTCCCAAACATCAGAAATATATAAATATATAAATAAACATAATCTAATCCAATACTATATATATACATATATTAATCCTGTATATATATGTGTGTGTGTATATATAATATATATTATATTATATATTATTATGTATTATATATTATATATTATATTATATATATTATATAATATATAATCCTGCTTGCAACCTAGTTCAGAATGTCCTTATAATGCTTTTCTATTCATCTTAAAAATACATACTTCTTTTATACTTCTGGGCAGTCTTACCTCTTTGCCTTTGACTCTGATCTTCACTGGAGCTTGTCTGGTCTTTAAGCTACCACATTCCTCTATCAAGGTCAATCAGGGATCTTTAGACGTAATACCCACCTCTCACATAACATGAAAATGTGATATCTATAACATCGCTTTGGAAATTTTTATTTGTTCAGCAATTTTCAGTGTGCTTGAGGAAAATAATTTGGTATTTGCTTTACTGCTTATGAATACAGCCCCTAAGGGGCCATTAAAAATTTACACGCTATAAATTTGATGGTAGATTACTTTTTAAAAATCTTTGGGCTGAAATTTCCATTTTCTTAGTTAATATAATTTAAGTCCACTTATATGAGACATTCCATATTCATCCAGCTGGTAAAGAGAGCCAAGCAGAATTATTTTTCCATAAAACTCATTTGATTCTCATGGAGTATCATGATCATGGAATGATCTTTGTCTTTTATGAAAGATTTCTGTCGCACACATTAGTTGTTACTGAACAGAAGTACATGCTTTATAATATGGCAAGCCACATTAGGAGTGACTGAGAAAAGAATCACAACAAAATATAATACCATAAGCTGAGAGGAAAGAAGACAGCTATATCTCAGCATCCTGTAAATGAGCCTCCGAGTCCAATGAAACCAGGAATGATGACCAACTGCTTTGAGTATACAACCATCATCTGAAATCCAAGGCAAAACTATAAGCTAGCTTTTACCTACAAAATACAAGTAAGCATAGGCATAATATTGTTAATCTATTTGTTTGAAATTAGGCAATACTCTGAGGCTTTTATGCAAATGGTAGTGTAAGAAGGATATTGAAATTGGCTGTCAAGAATGTCTCACCAACAGAGTGAGCACATAAGCTGTCTGAGCCAGCAGAGAATATTCAGACACTCTTTAACATTGATAACAAATGAATTAGGTATAATGATAATATGTTTCAACTGCTGAGTTGGAAATTTCTCTTCCTTTTCTCTTACAGAATTCATCTACCCCATCTTATCTTGTGGCCCTTTATACCCCAGCTACTATGTCTACCTACTGATCTCTGTTCTCCCAGTCTCCACCTAAATAGGTCTCTCTATAGTGACCTGAGAGAGAGTTGCTAGAAGCCCACTGGCAGCCAGGAGCCAACCTTCTTCCAGAGACTATCAATTCAATGGCTTCCAATATTTAAATTACAGATCTTATGATTCTGAAAACCTGAATTACTATCCCAGCTTCTACTGTGAAAACTACTTCTCTACAACTTAATACAGACCAGCCTGTAGGACTGGCTTTTATAAATTAGCTTCATGGCTCTTCAAACTCCTATGGGAAAGGCCACTTATATTTGTTTACTACAACGCCTCACTTCAGAAATTGACTGGCCATCAACTACTTAGTTTCTCTGAGAGATACATGTTCTATCATCATTTTACAATCAAAGAATAGTCCAAAAAAAAAAAAAAACAGTCAAATTGGGAAACTATCTTATGTCAGATGATAAGAAAATCTATAAAAGAAATTATACGGTTATTTCATATTCTTGTTCTACAATGTGACAGGTATGTCTCTGTTTACTAAACTAAACTTTTATGGATTTTGAACATATTCATGTTTTTCTTGTACTTTTTAAGACTTACTGGCTTACTGGGGTTGCACTTTTTTATATTACAAATTACTATATGGATAGCTTTGGATTCTGATATATATATATATTATATAAATCAATAAGGACAGCCTATTTGTAAGGAAGCTTCACTTGCAGTGAACAGAGAATAATACATAATACTTGTGGCATCACTATGTTGTAGTTGTGAAATTAATGTAACACTGTGTGTGGAGTATACTAATGAGTAAAGAAAGGGTTAAGGTATGGGCAGGGAGAGATAGGATGCCCCTGACTCCCTGGACTAGGCCCGCACAGGGGACTACATGACCAGGCTCACAGAAATTCAAATGTGGAGAAATGCTGAAGCATTCAAAACCAGAACTAAGAGATCAAACCAGACTGCCTGGCCATAAATGTTAGAGAGTATTCTTTGTTTTGTTTTGTTTTTTGTTTTGTTTTGGTTTTTGGCAGCTACATTGTAATCACAGAAAATGACCAGTCCTCAAAGAAGTAAGCCATTAAGGATATTATCAATACTTCCTGCTCAAACCAAGATGGAACAAGAATTTCAAGGCCACAAGCTTCCTGGTCAGTTCTGAAAAAAGACTGCCACTAAAAGTGCTCAGTGGTAACCCCTTTAGGACCCCTCTCACTCTAAAGAGCTTTTTTCTTCCCCTTCTGTTCTCACTCATTTTCACTCAATAAACTTTCACTTCACCCTGTTGTGTCTGAGAGATTCATTCTTTGGTTCCATGAGACAAGAACCCAGTGACCCTGTAACACTAAAAAAATAAATAAATAAAAACAAACAAACAAACAAAATCCTCCAAAGAACAGTGACACTTGAGCAAAGACTTGGAGGATCTGAGGACATTAGTACTATATACTAACTGTTTCCCTTTGTCTTTGACATCTAAGAAGATTAGAACTGAATATGAGGCACAAGCCTGGTACTCCAGAGGCCCCTGTGGTCTGAAAATGTGTGGTCTTTTGTTCCTTGGAGAGACAGGGCAGGACAGTGGTTAAGGGCATGAGTTTCAAATTCCAACAGGATTCAAGTATTGGTTCTACAGTTCTTTAGCCACATGACTTTGGGCATTGTATTTAATCTGGGCCTCTAAATGATGATAATAATAACACTTACCTCGCAGGGCTCTTTTGGGAATTAAATGAAATAGTGTACATAGATTCCTTTGCATTCAGGAAGAACTCAATAAAAATAATCTATATATTAAAAATTGGACAAGATGTTTCGGTTTAACCAGTGTTTATTCAGTATCCTCTATGTGCCCACTGTTGAAATTGTGGCCATTTCCAAAGAGAAAGAAGAAAGAAAGAAAGAAAGAAAGAAAGAAAGAAAGAAAGAAAGAAAGGAAGGAAGGAAGGAAGGAAGGAAGGAAGGAAGGAAGGAAGAAAGAAAGAAAGAAAGAAAGAAAGAAAAAGAAAGAAAGAAAAAGGAAAGGAGGGGAGAGGAGAGGAGAGGAGAGGAGAGGAGAGGAGAGGAGAGGAGAGGAGAGGAGAGGAAGGAAAGAAAAAAGAAAGAAAGAAAAGAAAGAAAAGAAAAGAAAAGAAAAGAAAAGAAAAGAAAAGAAAAAAGAAAAGAAAAGAAAAAAGAAAAGAAAAGAAAAAAAGAAAAAAAGAAAAGAAAAGAAAAGAAAAGAAAAGAAAAGAAAAGAAAAGAAAAGAAAAGAAAAGAAAAGAAATAAAAAGAAAGAAATGTATGGAGTCTCCCATGGAGAGATGCTTAAAATCCAGGGGCAGCAGCTACCTAATTTGACTGCTTTCCAACATTTGATGCTTTTTTGACTACTTCCCTCTATTTGTAACATAACTTCAAATTGATTTTGTTTGTTAAACTCCAGATTGCTTTTACTTCTCTGGCTATTCCCTCTAGGTCTTTCATGGGCTTCTCTTTGCAAATTCCTTAAACATAAGATTTCTCAGGATGCCATCATAGGCCCCTGATTATCTCATTCTACCTGTTCTTGGGCTTTAATCACATTTAAGGGAGGGAGCCAAGCACAGTGGTTAAGAATATAGGCTATTGAATCATATTGCCATGTTCTGAACCCTGGGGCCCACTCTTTCTCCTAGGGGATCCTCTGATCCATTCTTTACATTGCAGCCAAAGTCATCTTACAGGAGGCAAGTTTGATCTAGTTGCACTCATATTTATAACCTATGAATGGTTTCTCACTGCTACAGATTCATATTCCCTTGTCTAAGCCAATGAGGACAAATGAGTTTTGGAATCCAGAGTTTTTCTGATTTTAGAAAAATAATAGAATGGATAAGCTGTATATTATATAATGCCTCAGGCAGTATCTGGGACAACATGTCATAATCAAATATATTAATTTATTTCTAAGGCACAACATAAGCTATCCACATTAAGAAGAAAAAATTAATATACATAGTTTCCATTAGTTTGAGCCATGTGATTCCATCTGAAGAGAATATATCATGTTGTCTTTCACTTCCAAATTAATCCCAAAGAATTTTTGATTTTCAAAGATTTGGGGACCTTTGAAGAATGTCTAAACCCCCACTGTGGCTTCCAGAGCCACTTGAAATCTGGCTCCTCTCTCCAGCTTCATCTTCCAACTCCTCTCTTCTAACATTCTTTGATGAAGCTGAGTGTCTTGAAACAAGACCCCTTTGCCTGACTAACTCTTCTGCCTTCAATCCTTTAACTGAGCTGAAGAAATATACTATCTTTTGAAGATAAAATTAAGGCATAAAGGTATTGAGTGTGAGATAATTAGTGGTCAGATCATAGAATAACTTTCATAAAATACTTAGAAAATTGAATTTAAATTTACAAAGGTTAACCTAGACTTTTAAGAAGAGCATTCAGAGAAATACATAGAACACCAAGTTGAGAGAGGCAAGACCAAAGGCATGGGGGCACTGAGGACCATGTCCAAGAGCAAAAGCAGAATAACTGAGATGCAGCAAGATATGAAAATAAAGTGTTCTAATATGTCTCAGAGATTAAAAAAAATAGGAAAATCTGCTCATCTGAGATTGGAGAAAGGAAGTGAGGAAAAGGTAGGTCATAGATATCTCCTGGGCATCCCATTTTCAGTGTGGCATAGATGGTGTAGTATAACTAAGGTGGGTGCAAAGGATTAGAAGAAAGTCTGGGCCAGAAGACTGTTTACAAAGGCAGTTGAAGCTTCTGCTGGGTTTGCTGTTTTTGTGAAATACCCAGGGTGAAGCAAGGAAAAGTTTGGAAGTCTAACGACAAAATAAGATAGATATTTAGGTAGTGATAAAACCACCAATTCCCTAATTTATCCATTAAGGAGGTATTTAATGAAGAACAACTATATAACTTAGATTGTTTGTGAGCTGAAGATTCAGCATTGAACAAAAAAGAAAGATTAGAATTATCGACTACCCGCCTTCCCACTCCCCCGAGATTACAGCAGAGATGCGCCATTCAAAGAGTGAGTGATTTACCAGGGTAAATCAATGGTGTTACAAAACCTATGATTTAGTTAAGCTGACATTTTTAATCATGCAAGACTTCTTAATGTTCTTAATGAAGGAAGCGATGCATTGATTTACCTGTTGGTATACATTATTTATCTCATGGCAAATAGTAATGATCTCCATGGACTAGTTGTTTTCAGTAGCACTGCCCTAGTCAGATAAGACAGTTTAAAAAAATAAATATGTTATAAGGGTGATAGAATTAAGTATAAGGATGATATAGATATCATAAACGGAAGCCTAATTTATCCTGGGATATGGTGGTTATAAAGTGAAGAAAGACTTAATTATCTTAATTATCCAGATGAAGGAAGAACATGCAGGGCAGAGAAAATAGCATGTCCTTGTGGTAGGAGAAAGCTGGAAATAGTTTAATTGTGAGAGAGGGAAAGGGTCCAGCATGCAGATGAAGTTAAAGACATGAGCAGGGACACTACAGTGCAGCCTCACAAATCATGTAGAGGATTTATATTTTATCACATGTGTATTAGAAAACAATGATAAAGTTTCATTAGGAGAGTGATATGACCAGTTTTCCATTTTAAGATTTCCTTTTTTTTTTCTTTCGAGATTTTATTTATTCATGAGAGACACACAGAGAGAGGCAGAGACAGAGAGAAACAGGCTCCTTGTGGAGATCTTGTAACAGGACTTGATCTCAGAGCCCTGGGATCACACCTGAGCCAAAGGCAGATGCTTAACCACTGAACCAGGTGCCCCTTCATTTTAACATTTATCAGTCAGGGGTAGGGAGCAAAGAATGGAGGGGACAATTTCTGAAAATGAGACAGGCCATTTGGCACTATTCCACAGCCCACCAAGAAAGGAAACTACTTTGAACTAGAGCAGATCTTCTTTTCCAAAAACTACTTTTGCCCCCATGCAACTTTTGGAAGCATATTTAATTGTTGTGGTGTGTGTGTGTGTGTGTGTGTGTGTGTGTGTGTGTGTGTGTGTGTTGGGGGGGAGAGCAGTGATTCTTCATCTAGTGGATAGAGCCAAGAGTACCACCAAATACCTTACAATGCACAGAATAGTCTCTGACAAATAAGAATTACACATTCCAAATTGTCAGTGATGATGAGATTGAGAAACCCTAGACTAGAAGGTAGGCAGTAAAAGGACTAGATAGATTTATGGAGAGTTTGGAAGACAGCATGGGCCACATTTGGGATGGATTGCATATATTAGGAGGACTCCAACTAGATGCATGGAAATGCTGCTTACTCAGATAAGAAAAGAAATATTTTATTCTCCATAGTAAAGAGCAAAAGTACAATTTAATACACATAAAAGTTGGACACCCTCACAAAACCTCCAAATTGAAATATCTAGTAAGTAATTGGATATCTGAGTCTAGAATTAAAAATAAAAACAGGTGTGCATGGAAATATACATTTGAATGACACAGAATATGGACAGTGTTTTAAGCCATAAATGGGAGGGACCTCCCTTATATAGAGAATATGTCAAGAGATGAGCACCAAGTGTCAAGAAACATTATGCCCAGGAACCCAAACAAGGGTACAGAGAACTAAGTGGAAAATGAGGAGTGGATGTCATGCAACAACACAGATGAACATGTTTCAAAACCAAGGGCACAGTCACTTGTGTTGAATGTGACTAAATGTTCACATAAGATCATCCTAAAAGTGTCCATGACATTTAGCAGCATAGAGCCATTGCTGAGCATGGCCATGAAATCTCAGTTGTGTGTTAAACCAGATAGAGACAATACGGTCATTGGAAAGAGAATAAGAAGTGAGATAGTTGACAAACTTCTTTTTTTTAATTTTATTTTATTATTTTTTTTTAGTTGACAAACTTCTTAGAGGATTCTATCTTTAAAAATTAGAAAAGCTATATTGTCATGAAGGAAATGACACTGTTTGACATATTTGGATTGAAGAAAGTTGACTGTGTCACAAGACTGAGAAAACAGAACCATTAGAATGGATGAGAATGAAGCTATTTGAAGGAGAAGGAAATAATAACTGATCAAGGCCCCGAAGCCAGCTTCGTGTGGAGTGAGGGTGGGCGACAGATATCTAGGGTCACTTCATGCGTTGAAGTTTTTATGGTGAACTTGAGCATTACATTTAATTATGAAAGAGATACTTATTTTCACTTAGCATTTTCTTAAGGGTAAATTTAAAAGAAAAAATAATTCACCTGCATATATTTATTTTCCAGAAGTATAAGGATAGAAAGTTAATGATTTTGTATATTCTTTTAGTTCATAAATAATTTGGAGTACCCACCATGTGCCTGTTACCGGGTCAAGGAAGACTAAACCCTGTTGCAGATCCTGAGGTACTTCCCCCACATGTGACTCTTCTGCAAATTCAAAAGACTGAAGTAGGGGCTGAGTTGGGTGAGCATGTGCCTTCGGCTCAGCTCATGATCTCAGGGTCCTGGGATCCAGCCTCCAACAGGGCTCCCTGGTCAGTGGGGAGTCTGCTTCCCACTCTCCCTTTGCCACTCCCCTGCTCACGCATGCTCGCTCTCTCTCTCTCAAATCAATAAATAAAATCGTAAAAAAAAGACTGAAGCCTTATCCATTCTGCATGACCCATATCAAAAGACATCCCTTGCAATTTCTCCTCTGTGGGCACCAAACCAATAGCTTAAAACAAACTAAGATTCCTGTGTCAGAAGAGTCAAAGCTTAGCTGAGCTGAACATCTGTCAGATAGTAGGAATTTGATTGAGCTTTAAGGGATGAAAAGGACCTGGAGAAGTGAGCAAAACATTTGGTCAAAAGTTGTAAGCAAAACAATGGGCAGACTATTCTACTGGTGCCAGATAAGCAAATACTATAGGAGATTAGAAAAAAAGCAATCAGCTGGGAAACAAATAGGAAAGATCAAGTTACATAAATAGCTTTTTGTTTCCAAATTCTAAAAGCTGCTTTAAGGCAGAAGTTGGATATTATAATAAGTGAAAAAAAAAAAAAAAAAAAAGACATCTCTAATTCCAGGACTTTTCTTTATATCATTGATTTTTTTATATAGTGATAAGGATTTTAACTACTTATTATGAAGGTAAGTTTTATGCTTCTTTGTCTTCCTAGAACGTTGAGCAAAAAGAGAAGCTCAGCAGGGAGTGAAATGAATCACTCTCTGAGGTGTCTCATTTCTCACTCCCAACTGAGTTGGCAAAGGTTAGCACACTATTAAAATTCAAGTTTTTGCAAATATATTTCATTGGTAGTCAACTCACTCGAAAGGTATATCAGTTTTTAGCAATTATTCTCAGTGATAGTCTAAGTGTTTGCCAAAGAATTCTCTGCCTCACCTGGAAAAAGAATCCAATAACTCCATACTAGATAAAGCATGAGTTCCTTGTTGATGATAAGCTAAATGAGAGGACAAATCGAAGATAGTTTGAAACAACCGTCTCCATGGTAACTTGGCATACTAAAAAACATTAACTAAAAGAATTAAGAAATTGTTCCTTCAATGACTACATTTCAGAATTTCATAAGAGGTAGAACTTCATAGGCGGGCACCTCAGATAAAATGCACATGTTATCACACCGAAATGTTGTTTTCCCACCTGGCCATTCACCGTTCATGTGAGTCTGGGAGTGGAAAGGATAAGCTTCTCAAGTTGTTGGCATACCTATGTGGCTCCTATTGGCTTTGAGGATAGGCATGCCTCTCCTCAATTAGTGATAATCCCTATCTCATAGGGTTGTTGCAAGGATTAAATGATACCATAATTTTCAATGTTTCACACATTGTACATTCTCAATAAAACATACACAAATATTTGGGAGGCAGGTGCTGATGACTGTTAGGAGTACATTGCTGGCCACAATTTATACGTTCATGCTCAAAAATCCCCAGAGTCAAGCTTGTGAAGAAGGGAGGGCATTATGTGCATCATGACAAATGTCTTTTGAAGACAAACCACATCTTATTTCCAGAAGGAAAAAAAAAAAAAATAGGTGAGGCGTGCCTTCTATAAACCAGAATAATTAAACAGCAGTTAAGAACACATGAATGTGTTCAGTTATAATTATAGCCTAGGTTAATTAGTCATTTTCATGACGAGACATGTATAAGAATGGGGAGGGTCTGAATCACATCTACTCCGGTTAGGGTACATATATAAACACGCCTGGGTAAAAAGAGAGGATATAAGAACATCTTCTCACTGTCACTCAGCTGAACTCACATCTCCTACCAACATGTCTTATAGCTGCTGTTCTGAAAACTTCTCCATCCACTCCCTTGGAGGCTACCTGCACCCCCTAAGTTCCCTCTGTAGCTCATCCTACCCCAGCAACCCAGTCTAAGGCACTGACCTCTGCTCTCCCAGCACCTGCCAGCTGGGCTCCTCCCTCTACAGTGGCTCTCAGGAGACCTGCTCTGAGCCCACTAGTTGCTAGACTTTTTGTGTGGTTTTCAGCCCTTGCTAGACATCCCACTACTGGCCAAGGACCTCCATGCTCTGCGATCCTTGCCAGCCAACTTATACCCTCAGCTGTTGATCCAGCAGAAGTTACTGCCTGGGTTATGAACTTAGAAGCTCCTATACTCTGGGCTTGGACCAAGTGGCTTTAGACCCCTGGGTTATGGAGTCCACAGCTTCCCTTTCCTGGTCTATGAATCCAGATTCCACTGCCCAACCTACTTGGCTTCTAGGAGCTGTCAAACTTCTTGATGCCAACCAACCTGCAGATCTGGCTTCTCCCACAAACCGACTTGTTAAGGATTCTAGACCTGGACTTCACAGTTCCTCAAAGTCAATCTTGGCTATTGTCTGGCTAGAGTCTATATTCTGCCACCTAGAAAAGTATGATTAAATAAAAATCCTATTAATATGAAATCATTTATCTCTTAGATACCTATTCTGTTTTCCTTCTATTTTCTTCTATTTTCCTTCTTACTTCTTTAGTTAAAAATAAACCGAGAGGTCTTTTTTTTTTTTTTTTTTTGCCTTCAAATAAAATCATGTAATTTGATATTGCCACAGGTCAATATTAATTTAAAGAAAAAAGATATCCATTGGGAACTTCAAACTCACTGTTCTCTGTCTAAAAAGAAATATTTCAGAAGTAGTTTCCCTGGTAGGCAAAATTCTCTGACAACACAGAATTAGTTCCCTGAAATTTTTGGCAAGTGGAATCACAGCTTGGGCAGGGAGTTATTCTAAGCACTTCTCTGTATAATCATTTCAGCCTTATTAGGTACCTTGCTTTGGTTAAACTACTAATAAATCTAATCCCTTCAGAAGATGAGTTTCAGAGACAGCAGCGGTGCTTCAAGGGCACTATCCTGGCTACTTTAGATGAGGAAATGTCAAAATAGTTGTCATGAGTCCCTTTTGCAGACTTAAGCAAGTGGTAATGGAATATTAACTAACAGTAGTAACTGGTATGATGAGACAAACATCCAAAATAAGGATAAAATTAAACATTTGTGGACTTTATTATAATACAATTAATTCAATTTCTAAGACTTATTTCTCATCTCGGTGCTTAACTCTCTCCTTCCTCAGTCTAGTCACTCTTTACCTGAGAAGGAGGACTTCATCTCTTGATATCTTGGGCTTAGATCTGGATGTGATAACTAGATAGTTTACTAAACTCTTGTTTTGGGAAACACAGTCATCAACATTTGAAAATACGTTAAGTGTGAAGAAAATATCTAAGTAGATACAGATACTCATTGTTCATTGCCCTCACAAAGTATTTCTCTCCCATCTTCTCAAAAGAATTGGGTTTTGTGTCTGTACCCCCTCTAACCTACACATAGTTTTATAAAAGAATGTGACTATGCTCCAGGTTTCAGGACGGAATCTGCCTAGTTCTGGGAAACCCCGAATCTTCCCTGAAAGTGATTGGTTCTGGATGGAGCATGTGATCTGACTTAAACCAATGTGAAACAAGGAGTGATGTAAACAGGTGCTTCTGGTAAAGTTCTCGTGCAGTTTTTTTGAGCAACCATCTCTTTCTCTGGATTTTGTCATATCATTTTTTTTTTCATTTTTTTTAAGATTTTATTTATTCACTTGAGAGAGAGAGAGAGAGCATGAGTGGGAGAGGAGAGGCATAGGAAGAGGAAAAAGCAGACTCCCCACTGAGCCAGGAGCCCTGCTTGGGGCTTGTTCCCAGGACCCTAGAGATCTTGACTTGAGCCGAAGGCAGATGCTTAACCATTTGAGCCACCTAGATGCCCCTGGACTTTGTTGTATCATGTGTGGAATGCTATATCCATCTTGTATAAGACCTAAAAATTAAACCATTACATGAAAAACAGCAAAGCCAAGAGAAATGCAAGGAGCAGAGCCCAGACCGTCTCATTTCTGGATTTTAGTAAATATGAGCCAATAAATTTTTCTTATTACTTAAACCATTTTGAAAAGCAATGCTTTCCTAAAAGAGACACTCATTTAAAAGCTGAAACAACACTCTTTCCCAATAAAGGCCCTATGTAATGTTAAAGATTGTTTGCAACCCACCTTTTCTTAATTCCTCTCCTCACTACTCCACACATGCATTCACTCCACCAATATGCACTCCACTAATGCTATCTACTCCTGTTTCCTGAAACACATTGCAGAGAACTGAACTCTTATACAGTCTTACACTTTTTAGAAGGAGTGTTATGTCTTTCTAACCCTTCAAAACCCACAGAAATATTATCTCTTCTCTCACTCCTTTTTGGTAGAGTCCACAATCAATAGAGTTGATTATTTCCTACACAATGTTAGCACTAAATTGCTTATATTTTTGTTAATTACAAATTCACTATTTTATATTTTATTTAAAGATTATTTTGTTTGATCAGTACTGTTTATTTTTGTTATAACCTTGATGGAATCTTACCTAACGGGTTCTAAATAGTAGTAAATACTCAATAAATATTAATAAAATAGATGAATGAATAAAATAGATCTAGAGTGATAGTCTCCAGGATGTATTATGTCAACAGAAATAAGCATTCATTCATTTTTGCTAGTTAAACTCAATTTGGATAAGCTAGTTGTCAGTAATGTAATTAATATCCTAATCAGCACATTATAAAAAATGACGTAGTACCATCTAATGATATTATCACAACAGTGGTAGCTATAGGATAAGTTGGAGAACTCAAAACAAACAAATTCCCACTTCTGGATCACACAAAGGCAGAAAAACAACTTCACCAAAAGCTAACCTCAAAAAAAAAAAAAGCTAACCTCAGAGACAGGCCAGAGTAAATGCATCTGGGGAAAGGAACAAAAGTAAGTGCATAATTACTATAATAAACCATGACACTTTCACATCCAAGACATAATGGAACAAAGAATTCAAAAAGATGGGAGTTAATGTTCAAATGGCCAAGGTACTATGATCCATTCTTTCTTTCCAATGACTCTTTGTTAAGGGCTACATAGACAGTGAGTAGTACTCTAACTTTCTCTTTCCTTCCTCCCTTCCTCCCTCCCTCCCTTCCTTCCTTCTTTCCTTTCTTGGCTATTTGAATCAAAGTCTGATGTCATAGCTTTGTAAAATATCAAGAATTATCCCAAGAAGCAAAATTATATAGAGATAGTTTCATAGAAAATAAAATGATATTGCATGTGAATACTTTTATTACAGTGTTCTATAAGAATCTATTTACCATTAGAAACAGATAAGGCTGGCAAGAGAGCATTTCCATATTCCATATAGTATCATTATAATGGATATCTAATTCTGAGTATTTCAGAGACTAAAATTTTTTTTCAGTATTCATTACAGTGTCTGAGAGGAGTTATATGGGACTTGACTTATTTTACAAAATTTTGTATTTAAAGGAAGTTGGTCATTCCCCTTGGCACACTCTTTTGAGGTGGACCAATGAGAAACATACTTTTTCTTTATTCTCAGAGTTACCCTCAAATACAATCAGACTATTCATTTTAAGTGATGGATTTCTACCAGCATGCATGACAACTAATAGCTTACTGACTTCAGTCTTTGTTCTGTCCTGTTAAAATTTTTATAAGTAATCTTAATAAAAATTAAATGGCTTAAAGGAAAGCACAGATTTCATTCAGTAGGTAGATTTGACAAGATGCCATTTCATGTCCTTTTCAACTCTAGGATATTAAGATTCTGATAGAAAATCATAGAATGTGACACCTAGAAAGGACCTTTGAGATCTTCTCATCTAAAGTCATTATCTTAGGAGATATCCAAAGAGGCAGAGCGACTTGTCCAACTTCATGCAGTGAATTAATAGAACCAGGGCTAAAAGCCAGATCTCTTCACTCTTGGTCTAGTATTCTTTCATCGCTATGCAATCTATCTATATGAGTGACTTTCTGGTTAGAGAAGAAGAATAGATTTAAATTAACTTCAGTCATTTGGTTTGTAAAATAAAACTAAGGCAAGGATAGAGGAAATAAATTGTGGGAGAACTGAATTGAATTCTAATTTTTTAATTTATTTATGTTTTACTTTAATACAGCTGAATAAGTGATTAGAAGTCCAACATAGCAACCTAATCAAATATAAAAGTAATATACACTGTTCAACCTTATCATCATCAAGTTCTAAGTCCTTGAGAGATAGAAACAGGTTGACTAGACATTTAATGGGTGCGATGAATACAATCCAACCCTTAGAAGAATGGAATGTACAACATTTACGGACACAAGAAACCATAATCTCAAACATACAGAAAAGATACTGTTTATTTTACCTTATAGTTTTATATCAATCCAAGATTGATGGTGCCATCAGAACATTTTTGTTTTCACAAAGATCCTTCACCTGATCAGAAATAATTGCTACTTTTATTCATTTACCATTCCAAATGTGGCAGGCAATCAGGTATCATATATATCATCTCATTTCATCTTTAAAACCATTTTATGAGGCTGATGCTCTTACAACTTTCATTTTAAAGATGAAGGATCCAAGGCATAGACATTTAAGGGAAATGTTCAAGGTTTGTTATTATAGATCTTGGCTTAGAATCCTAACTGGAGAACTCTTTCTCGTATTTGATTTCTTCTTCATGCAATTTTTGATATTCCACCCTCTGGTGGCACTGAAGTACTACTGCAGCTATGATCATTTTTATATTGTTAAGACTTGGAATTGTTCAACCATTTAGCCCAAAGTATCCAGTCATCATAAGCAATCAGGTGACTATTTCTACCTATTTGGCAAGAAAACTAGAAGATAGACTACATAATTATCATTGTTCAAGTGCCTATAGAGTGAACACTTAGTTTTTAGTAGGTTGCTTGAAAACAATCTGAAGGTGATGGGTTGTCCCAGCAGATGTCATTCCACAGTAATAAACCTAGTAACTCTGTCTATAAATCCAGCACCAGCTAAAAATCTGTGTTTACTCATTGAACCAAAATTGCATGCTGAAACACCTATTAATTCAGCACTCTCTTAAATAGCATGTGCAAGTTAATGCTTCAACCCAAAGAGAAAAGAATTCACGGGGTGGCCTTATTCACAAATGACAGACCTAGCATCACTATTTGACATTTGGAGATTGGAAACTGCACAGGTATTCATTAATTTGCTATACATTGTGAGGTTAATAAGAAAGCAGTCTGTTGGAGACAATTATGTCAATGCTGGCCTGGACGATGTCCTGCCTCTGTTCCCCCACCCCTGAATCTGGCAACAGGGCTCTGTTGTGCTGACAGTGAAAAGTGGTACCCTTTTTTCATGGGAAGGCTTTTTAATACATGCCTCCATATAATCAAACATTATTTTGAAATAATTGACTCAGTTTGTGCCTTGCTAATAAGTGGTTCCTTAATGATTTTGCTCTTATTTCATAAAGGAGTAGCTGAAAGGTAGGTACAGGTTTTATTTTATTTTTTTTTTTTCCTTTAAACTCTGTACCCTGGCCAATTCTTGAAAATCTTGGGTCTGTCAAGTTTTCAGAACTCTATCCATTCAGACATTAACTATAATTTGAATACATTTAGCAACTTCCATTTATTTAGCAGCTTCTGTTCATTAATTTTTCAAACTACATTTTTGGAACTCTCATTATATGCCAGCCAGGCCTTGTGCTCAGTGCTGGAGATACAATAGCAGGGGAAATATACATACTTTTTGCCTTCATGGAACTCAGAGTGCAGTGGCAAAGGTATAGTGGAGAAACAAATAAAATCATTATAAACTGAGATAAGTTCTTTGAAGGATGAAAAACAGACTCTGAGATAGAATTTTCTTTCAAACAAGGTGATGAAGGAAAGCCACTATTCAAGGTTGCTCTTATGCTGAGACACAAAAGATGAAGAGAGGAGCTGCATGTGGAGGAGACGGCAGTGAAGGGATGAGACAGACAGGCAGCTGCACACACAAAGTAATGAGGCAGAGAGAGGCTTGACATGCTCAGGAGCCCAGTAGAGGCCTGTGTGAATGGAGGATGTGGGGCAGAGGGAAAACACAAGATTCGGAGTTAGAAAAATAGGCAGCACCCAGGTTTAGCAAGCACTGGGTAAGCCAGGCTAAGGACCAGGGATCTTATTTTCAGGGTAGTGAAAATCCATTTAATACTTCTAAGCAGGAGAGTTACAAGCGACAGTGGAAGCCTCTATGATGATAAATACAAATATGCATATGATTTAAATGGGGTGTTGTTGGGGTCATGTGGAGGGCATACTTGGTATTCCTTTTAAACAGACAGGAGTGGTCATTCAACATTGTAAGTAACTTGCACGTGTGGTAAAGGCATCCTAGACAGGTTGGGTGTGCAGCTTGTCAGGTTGAATATATTCTGATGTGTCCTTTGAAATATATGATATCCCCAGTCTATCCCATGTTAAGGAGGAGTTTGTATCAGAGTTGTTCTGGGTTCCTGAATGTTCTTGATTTTCTTCAGATCTGAGAAAGGGGCCAGAGCATTTTGCTAAAAATATGCTTCTGTTGTTTCACTGCCATGAGCTAAGCTAGGTGAATTATAGAATGTGCTATCGAAAATCGTGCTGCCAGGTCCTGTGTTATAAGGATGAACCTAAGCTGATACAGCTGCAAATGTGATAAATGCAGCTGCCTGTCATCATTCTGCAGTCAAAAAACAAAACACAATAAACAAAAAATGAAAAGTGCATCTGAAACAGGTTTGTTACAAAAGCAAATTATCAAAGTTGAGAAGCACAGATAGAAATACATACACTAGTTGGTATAAATACAGACATAATAAAGAATATGTCAAAGTCCATTGGTAATTCAGAGGAAGAAGTAGTAACCTGTAAATAGGAAGATCAGGGAAAAACTTCATAAAGAGGCAACATTTATCTTTGACCTTCAATATGACAGGGGAAACAAAATGTTAGACAAAGGGAAAGATGTTTATAAGGCAATGGCCACTTTCAGTACCTTGGGTGAGCAATAAAAAGAGATTTCATTGTTGAGTCCTTCACACATCCTGATCAATTGAACAGACCAAGATCTAAGTAGAATGAGCTTAATTGAATTGGCTTCTGACTGAAAATGTCTTGATCATATTATTCTATTCTGCCAAAAGAGCATCTTTCCAAACTCTAGTGCTGAATATTGATCAGTTGTTTCCACATCCATTTGTTTTGTCCATTTACCAATATGGAGAGTCACGGCAACTAAGGAAAAAAAAATGTTAGCTTGGGTGGCATGTTGGGACTCATATTTGAGAAACTCTGCCCTGATGAGTCAGCTTTGGGGCTAACATGAAAGCCATTTTGAAGATTGAAAATGGACTGGCTTCTTTGTTAATAGGATGTCATCTTCATATGTTACTAAACAAAGTGCTAATGAGATGTTATCCTTCAAATTAGCTTAGGCAATGAGGTGGAAAGGAGTCTTGAGAAGAAGCCAACACCCAGTTTTCTGAGTATATAATCTAGCCAAAAAAGAATCTTCAGACCTGGCATGCTGAGTCCTTATGACCAACTTCAATCAAGGGTTTCAACAGTATGCCCCAGAGCCAAGGCCGCTCACTCAGGAGCTCCTACAATGTCCCACCACTCTCTGCCATCGTACATGAGTCTAAACTTATAAACTTTGAAGATGGATTGTTTTTACCCAGCAGCTGCCATGGCAAGACCTGGCTCCTGGACAACTTTCAAGAAACCTGCAGTGAGACTACCGGCTGCAAAATGCCCAACTGTAAACAGGAACTGTGCACTGAGCCTAGCTGTATGCAAAGTGCCGGCCTCCCCAGAGTTGTCCAAACAACTTGTTCCAATTCCAGGCCCTGTGAAAAGACAATATGCCAATCAGGACGTTCCTCAGCAGTGTCGGAGTGTGTTTCTCAGCCTTGCCAGTCAGGAAGCAACCAGCAAGTGGGTTTTGTAGTCCAGAACTGCCAGCCTGTGAGCTACGTGGCAAAGAGTTGTCCACCAAAGGCATATGTGTCTAAGAGTTGTCAGACTCTAGAATGTGAACCTGGCCAATGTCAATCTCAGAGCTCCGAATCCAGTTCCTGTAGGCTTCCGGTCTCTGTTGCAACAAAGTCACAACTCCTGGAATCTTCTTCTAATACTTATGATCCAACTTGCTGTGTTACTGGTGGTTTGCAACTACCTTGTAAGTGAAGAATGAGTAGAGTGCGTAGATAGGAGATAACATATTCTAATAGAGGTAAATTGATTTCTTAAGATATCTAGGAAATTTTGTTTCTCTAAATGCATATTATTGTGCATGGGTTTGTGAGTGAATAGAGATGTCTTCCACTGTCTTCAAAGAGAAAAATGTTCTTTTTTGCTCTTTGGGGCATTTCTCGTAGTAAGCTGGGATTGGAAAGCATGTTAAATATTTTAGGTCAAACTATTTGTTACAGAGCACTGAGAGTTGCAACTAAGAACTCATGTGAGTACTTAAGTCAACATGACATTTTGGCCACTGGGTATTATCAGTGGAAAGACTTAGCATTGAATCTGGCCTATTATATAAATATAATGTGCTACCAATATCAGAAATCCATATAATATTGGAGTTTAAAGGGACCCTGAACCCTGTCTAGTCGCATGAATTCTGATGGATTCAACTCTAATTTATCTGCTGCATCACAGCACTCTTGTAATCAACATGAAGTTGAATCTATTGCTGGAAAAGCGCAAGAATATTTTTAATTTCACTTCCACGGACTTCATAACCACATAGTAGCCAGAGACCTTTGAATATAATGAGTTCAAGCTTACTATACCCACTACATTTCTCCTATTCTTCTTCCTCTTTTCACTATTTCTTAAGTGCTTTAGGAGTTGGAAAAATACTCTTTGTAGTAAATAAACTTACTTCATTTAAAATTACAAACTTAATTGTCATGCCATTATTTTTGATCAACACTTTTGTGGGTTTTATGTTATTGATTTTTGACCAGATAAAAATTGAATAAATATTTGGAAGAAAAAAGGAGACTATGTTTCCTTACAATTGTTTGTACAGTATGAACCAGAATAAGAGAGTACAGTTGTGCTAGTCAGCAGAATATGGGGAACATGCTCAATATGAAGATCATAAAACCATGGCACCAGAAGGTGTGAAGATACATGAATTTTGTTTAGAATAGCTTGGCTATTGTGAAGCTGTGGGTGTGCTCTTAAATGGAGCTCTCATTGCACAAGACGACATAAGGTAATGGCAAAGAGCATGAACCCTAAAGTAAGATGTTCCGGGGTCTGAATCTTCACTGTGCTGGGTGAAGGCTGCTTGAATTGCAACTGTGTGGTTATGCACAAATTATTTAACCACTCTCACCTCAG
Organism: Canis aureus; assembly: GCF_053574225.1. NCBI lineage: Eukaryota > Metazoa > Chordata > Mammalia > Carnivora > Canidae > Canis > Canis aureus. Next base: position 29,999,842 of record NC_135640.1, on the reverse strand, counting down.
TTTCCTTAACTCCAAAACCAAAATAATAATGATGGTTCCACTGTGAGACTTAATAAGTTAATTTGAAAGTGCTCAGCATGTGACCTTGTATATAGGAAACAGTAAGATATAGAAACATGATTAGCTAGCTCAGAGACTCAATATGAAGAGCAGAGGCAGGGATTTATAGATAAATCCTAGAATCTATGACAGATTAGGAAAGCTAGTCATCTCAAAAATGAAAGACTAGCTGTTTTGTATCTTGAACAAAGCAAGTAGCACTTTTTACCAAGGGAAATGCTTAGGAAACATTCCATGCCTTGCTGAGCTGGGCTGGCAAATAGCTGAGTTTATGACAAAGCTAATGTTGATTTACCTGTCAGTTATGAGGGTGTGTTAGACATAGGTCATCCTAAAAATAAAGATTTAAGTCTAAAATCTAGAAACTACAACTTGCACAGATGCTTCCATAGAGGGGTGGAGTTGAGACGTGGCTGATGCAGGTCTGAAAGAGGCTGAATGAACACTGTTTGATCCCATCAGTAGTAACAGAACATATGGCAGCCACAACAGCAGAGCCTTCCTACAGCAAGAGACATTGACATTAAGCTTCTGGGCACAGCAGTGACAGAGCATTGGCAACGACAAGGAGAGACTTCATCTGCGTTGCAGCTTCTCAGTATTCCTATCACAGCCAATCATGCAAACACAGTTGAAATTCATGCACAGTGAAAATGTTACTAATGCAACTCAAATAGGAGGGTCTGGGAAGAGTATAATGCATTTTGGCCACTGTTTCTGAAGAGAAGAGGAAAACAGCCATTTCATTTGTCTCCCAAGAATACTTTCCGTTAAGAGGTGTGGCTTGCTGGGACACAGGGTGTTGGTGACAAGTGGCTAAGCATAGGGTGTATGTGTGGTGCTGGTGGGCAGGGAGAAGCAGGAAAGAGGAACAGCAGCATTAAATGAAGTTTTCATTTTTCCAGTTATTCTGTTTATCATCCTAGACCTTAATTCATTCTTTCCAGACCAAGTGTAATCATCCTCTGAGGAGGAGTTAGCTGAAGAAGATGTCAGTATCTATCTAATCTAACCCACCATGGAGCACATAGGAATTCTTTATAGAGAGAAGTTGTGTGGATTCAGGAACTAAAGATTCTTGGTATTGGAATAGATAACGGTGTGGTGATGTGAAGAGATGTTTTGTAGGCTATTTACGTAAGGGGGGAGAACTGGCTTTGAATTGTACTGGACCTTGTTCAAATCCAAATTCTGTCCCTTACTAGCTATGTGCCCTGGGACAAGTTAGCATTTCTGAGGCTCAGTTTTTCTATTAGAAAATGGAGATAATGCCTAATTTCATTGGATGATTGTGGCAAAAAAAAAAAAAAAAGCCATCATGGCCATTAAATGCTTAATGAAGTGTTTGTGTCAATATATGTAAAATATTGTTTGACACTTAAGCTGATATTCCTTCTTGGGGCTCAGCCTCAGTTTATTCTCATGACTTCTCTATACTAGGCTTAAAATTTCAGAACAGAGACCAAGAAAAGCCCTTCCATTATAGATGCAAGGGCATAAGTAGTATGGAGCATAATCTAGATAGTGTATGCGGTACTCTCAAAAATTATAGAAATGACTCAATGGGTACATGCTACAGAATATGCTTCATAGATCAAGGAATTTCTTCCTGTTTGAACAGAAAGGCTATGGTAGGATTTTTGTATTGGTATCACTCACCCGACTCTTAAAGACATGGATATTTTAATAGCATGCTATTCTCCTCAAACCAAACATAATGAATCTCAAGAACGTTTTCTTGTCTATGTAATATTGTGCCAAAGGCAATGATAGCTCTTAGTAATTTGGTCCTAACTATTTACCAGCCACTGTGTATATATATATTTTTAACTTGAAACCCAAACAATACAATCAGGTGAGTACAATTTTTTAATCTTCACTTTTTTCAATGAGAATGAAGACACAGATAAATTAAGTAGGTTGTCTAATGCAGATAGTAAATGGTGGATCTAGGATTTTAATATAGTGAGTTGGACTTGGGAACTTGAGCTAAATCCTGGCTACCTGATAACATTACATGCTTTGTCACTAGAGCAGCCTAAATATGTGGAAAATCTGTGTCCTATGAAGTGTCTGTACAATTTGAAAATTATTGGCCCAGCCAAATTGTATTGTTGTGAGAGTATAAAGGAAACAATTAGAAGACTCTAGTTGATTGGATGGTTTAATCCCAAATCAGGAATAAGTGCTACAAAGTAATTAAGCATATTACACTGGAATTTGTGAAATATAGATTTCCAGTGCCTTAGAAAAGAACATGAACGTCACATCATGTGAAATGACATAATCTAAGTGCCAGGGAAGGTGTTTAGATAGCATGGAGTCATATTTTTCTACACTAAGCTTGACTGTCTTGATGTTGTTAGTAATTGTTTTTCATACTGTTAGTCTTTCTGGCTAAATATGTTTCTTTTGAAAACATTGATCCTGTTTTAGGCATTAATGGGATATGAAGACAGTATTTTGTTCCATGTAGCACCAGATTCTTTGACACCTTTCTTGAACCCAGAGTATCTTTCTCCAGTTCTGCTTCCCATTTCTCCCTTTAGAGACTTCCTGTTCTTCCCTCAGTTCAAAATTCTTTCACTTCAGGAACTGTTACATATTCTCCCCTTGAAGCCCAAGTGGAAATAATGATAATCAATTCCAAAAACAGCTAAAAAAAAGGAACGACAAACACAGAACAAGAATACTTCTTTTAGGCAATTGATAACTCGCTAATACTGGATCAGAGCTACGGCTTGGGTTAGCAATAACATACACCATAGGGAGAGAGGTACAAATAGAGTAAAGATCTAAAAGTTAAATGAAATTTTGAATTCAGAAACCCCACAATTTTTTTAAAGACTTTATTTATTCATGAGAGAGAGAGAGAGAGAGAGAGAGAGAGAGGCATAGGCAGAGGGAGAAGCAGACTCCATGCAGGAAGCCCAATGTGGGACTTGATCCTGGGTCTCTGGGATCACCCCTGAGCCAAAGGCAGACCCAACCACTGGGCTACCCAGGTGTCCTGAAACCCCACATTTTTTATTAAGAATTGACCAACTTTTTGTATAACTTTCTCTGTATTTATGGAAACAAAGGTGCTAATGGGATTCAAAGAGAGTTATTCCTTGGAGCCCAGAGGCAAAACCAATGTGGCTATACCCAGACACAAGAACATAGAAATCTCAAAAGTCAATACAGGAAATGGTTAAGCCCATTGCTATTCTCATTACTCAATATGGTGTTGCTTCAAGTGTAAGGCCAATGCTCCTGCAGGAGTTCAGTAACTACTGATTGACAAAGATAATGACAAATGGATACTGAAAACCAAAGACAAGGCTCAGTATAACACCTCCCTTATCAGGACACTGTCTTGTCATGAGTGCTTTGTGGATAGTGGCAGGCTGCTTATTTAAATTGAATGAGCAGAGTGGGACACCTCGATTAAAAAGCCCTCTCCACCATAAACCCTGTCAACCTTTACAGTAGGGTTATTAACTGTTGTTCGTGTTTCTCCTTGAAATGAGCTACATTCACTCTGGCACTTTCTGTGTTAGGAAATGGATGTAATATTGCATGTTGAAAGTCTCAAGAACAAAGTACCTTCCTCTAGACTTCATATTTTATTAAGTTGCAAGAGAGAGTGAATCAAATAAAATGTAAATATTAGCCATATTGATATTCACAAGTGCTATAATGTATTTATCTAATGACCAGATTTACAGTAAATCAGTCAAGGTTTGTAATGATCACAGATGGTACTTACCAGATTAAAGAACATCCGTTACTACTGAGAGAAACATTTTTCAAAAAATTTTCTCAGGAAACAAAAACAGCCATCAGTGCCATTCTATCATGTTTTAAGTCTAGATTTGTTCACCAGGTTGCTCAAAGTGGGTTTGCTCCCAGTTTCTTGTGTCCTGTCTCCCCAGGGCTGTGGCTGATTGTGGTTTGATCCCCAGGAGTCTGGTTTAATTTCCTGTAGTAAATAAGTCTAGCAATCAAAATGTTGATCTTGAGGTGGTCCTGGAGGGACTCCTAATGCAAGGCCAGTGGTTGGGGGGCCCTTGGGCTACAAATGGAACACTAGGCAATCAAAAAAAAAAAACATGTGCTACATTCTAGGCTGTTGAGCTTTCCTCTGGAGGACAAATATCATCCCAAACTATGTTTGTTCTGAAAGATGTCCAATCAGAGTTACGTGTTTCCCATATATCCATCAAGTAGCTTACTTAGCAAAATGCGGATGGCCTATGTATTTGTGGTGAAGACCAGCTGACCATTTTTACATGGATTTTCTTAGGCTCTCTCATTTCTATCACAGTTACATCTTCATAGAATCATAATTATTTCTCAACATGTAAGAGATCTTTGGTGAGCTTCACTCATTATACAGTTGAGCAAATATACTTGCCAAGGTTATATGATTTACTCAAGCAGAGTCAGGGTTAGAAATCAAGCCTAGAGATTACCATTTCAGTGCCCCACTGACCATACTCCAAAGTGTCCCTCATGAGAAGTTTATTAAAAATATTTAAATGTACTAAGCACAATAATTTTCATGAGCCCTGTATGTGCATTAAAGGCTACCCATAACACATAAAAACCTTTATTGGATCATAAACATGACCTATCTTAAATTAATATGCCAGCTATAATAAACATTAATCTATCTACAGAATTTCAAATATCTTTTAATGAAGATTAGAATATTATTTTTCTAAATGCATGGTTTGTTGAATGGTAAATAAAACAATAGGTCCCTTGTTTTGGAGATTCAGCTGTAAATAGCTACCTTCCCTGACATTTATGAAACCATGAGTCAGAATAAAGCCTGCAATGGATGCCAATACTCATTACTAAAAAGTTTTAGAAGCCACAGCACAAAAGGGGGAATAGCACAAAGTGTGGGTACTTTGCCTAGAATCTGCACTTAGGACATCCTGTCTTTTTTTAATAATTGCTCAGCTACAAATTACAACTGTGATTCCCTCAGGGGTTATTGCTATATTTCTGTCTTCTCCTCAAATAACTCTTTCCTCCACGTGAGCCTTGGAGGTGACCTCTGCTTAGCCAGTAGCAGTTGTAACAGAACCCAGCTCCTGAAGGACTGCCAGGAAACCAGAAGGGAACCATCAGCTGTCAACCAGCATGCCTGTGCCCAGCTTCCATGAACCATTCCCTACACTTCTCTGCTTTTGGTATGTCCAGAGCCTATCACATAATCATCACCTACCTTTTTCTCCTGAAGTCTTTAGGTCCCTACGACCCAACAACCTGCACTCAAAACTTTGAGCTATATAGGCAATAATAACTGTCCTAGGGTTCACAGGTCTCATGCTTCAGCATGATTGGATATAGCAGCCACTGACCCCTAGTGGCGTGCTTTTCTTATTAACAAATGAGCTACAAATTCAATAGCTTTTGTCCCTGAGTTCCATATCTTATAACTTGAGGTATTTTGAGTAATCTCTCATAGTTGCTGATTCCTAAATAAAGTACCTACATGTTTCTACTTAGCCTAGTTAGAAGAGGTGGACAATCTCTTAGAAGACCATGTTATAAGTCCGTATTATTGTTGTTGCTTAAGATTTATTTATTTGAGAGGGAAAGAGAGCAAACAGGGAAGAGGGGCAGAGGGAGAGAGAATCTCCAGAAGACTCCCCAATGAGTGTAGAGCCTGATGTGAGGCTCCATCTCACAACACTGGATCATGACCTGAGCCAAAACCAAGAGTCAGATGCTTAATCCACTGGGCCATCCAGGCTCTCCTTGGCTGCATTGTCTTAAAGAAAAATTTAACATACCCATCTATTGCTTTACTATTCGGATTTAAGATTATTTATTAACTAAGCCATGGCTCATATTTATTATTTTTGTCAATTTTCTTCTTCTTTTAATGCCCTTTAAGGATTTGAAATATGTTTTCAATATGGCATCAAGTTGTTTTATCTTCTAATAAATTTGATTAATCTATGCTAGTGACTGCTGCATAAATGCCTAATTTTTCATGATTATTTCAATAGTACTATAATTACTGTACTTATACTAAAATTTCTGTCTTATTAAATGATTGCTAAAACAAATAGAGTTAGTTATGACATTGCAGAGCCACAGTTTCAACTAGAAAACAGAAATTTTTGGAAGGGGACAATGAGAACCATGCACAGTCTGAGATTTTACTTGCAAACTGACAAGTTAGCCTAGCACAGATTCATGGATGCTGGCAGAAGACATGACACCCGTGGGTCAGAGACAAAGGCTTTATTATTCATGGCAATAACAGAAGCCAGAGTATTAGCATTTGCACCAATTCCCTGACTCTCAATTCCCTCAGCATAACAGGAAGCCACATGGTACTTGCAGTTGCAGTGAGTTGTTTTATAGGAGAGAAGTCTTGAGATCAGGAAGCTGGATCATGGCTACAATAATGGACATGAAGCATATCCCTTTTTTGCCTCAGTGAGAAATGCTATTTATTTTCCAAAATTATTTACTATGCAAACATGACTGAAAAGATAATTTAGAGAAGAAGGAATCAGTGAGTCTATTCTCAAGACACATAGAAATGCTGAAGTCCTACAGGTACCATTCCCCCCACCCAATATCTAACTCTTTTTTCTACACTGCACTGCTTCTGATGAATTTTCCTGTGAGGATGGCACTCCACTCCACTGGATACTCAGATCAGTCTGAGTAGTCTGAAGTTGCAACGAAGTCTAGGTCTTCAAGCAGCAATCAGTGGGTAGAGGCTGTCTCCCTTTGCTAAAGTCTACAGCCAGCAAAATCATCAATCACAGAGACTTGTAGCTCAAACTGGGTTCCAGGGAGTATTAACAATTATATAAACATACCTCTTCACAATCAGGAGAATCCCCTTTGGAATTTATGGAATGGGGATGTATAGGTCCATGATACTTATAACAACAAAAGTTCATTGAATTGGCCCCAAGGACCCCCACCCACAAGATCACCTTACCTATTCTTCTCTACTGTGATATCTTTTAAAATCTGATTGGCTGAATCCAAGCATTCCCCTCTTGTCCACTGAACTGGGTAGAAAGGTGACTTGGGCATCTGTCCCAAAAGGAGCTATAAAAGTGTGAATCCCTCTTTCCCAGAAGTTTCACAGCATATTGAAAGGAACTCACATGGGCCTCTGTCTTCCTTGGGGAAAGAGAGACATAATTCCTATGGGTCTTACCCTGAATTGTCTCTCTCTTTAAAGTGACTGTTATCAGGATATGGGAGACAGAGAGAGAGGAGAAAGTCAGTCTTTCATTATATAGTAAGTCACCTTTTATCAGCATTATAAACCCAAATCAAGGCACTCAATACCTCATCTGTGGTGTCCCACAGGAGTCTATTTGGAAATTTCCTTGAGAAAACAAAAGCCTCCTTCCAGTGAACAGAACCCACTGAAAAAAACTCTTTGACCTTTTACCATCACCTCCAAGTAGTCAGGCTGCAGGAGGGTCTGAGCTAGGAGATGGCCTAACTATTCACTCTTCCTTCACAGGAAGGAGCATATCATCCCTTAATCCCCCAAGAGAACCAGCTCAGGTTCTAACAATGTAGCTAGTTTCTGGTTATACCATTAGTGAATTTTCTTCATTTTAAGCTCAGTGTAGGTGCATATCTCTATAACTGTCATCTGAAAGAGGGTGGAAATTTTTGCCCACTCAGATGAATCTTTGTACTAGTGATTTTATTAGGGAGAACTTGGGATGGACTGTCAGAGTAGAGAAAACTTCATCCTGCTCAAGCCAGGCATTGTTGGTCAGCTCTTTGTGAATCTGTTTCCCAGGAGGTGGCCTTTAATTGCTTGCCCAATTCCTCCTTATTAACAAACAATAAAGTGTTAATTAATAGACAATTAACAGACAATAAAATATCGCCCTATTAACCATACAAGTTGGTCTACATGTTCATTTGATTCCAATAGACTGCCTTCAAATTCATCAACCTATGAGGTCTTCTTCCCTCTTCAAGAAAGTGATGTCTCTTTTAACAACCCATCTTTATTGCCATGGGGAAAATGAGGATGTAGGTAAATGTGGGGAAGGAGCAGATGAATGTGATGTGAAATGTTGGGGTCTGGGAGCAAATGGTCAAGAAATAATTCCTGAAACATTTTTGGTGCAAAAAGGGTGGTTTTATGAAAGCACAGGGACAGGACCTGTGGGCAGAGAGCTGCATTGGGGTTGTGAGGAGTTACTGATTATATACTTTCATGTTGGGAGGGGGTTAGGGATAGTGTAAGTTTCTAAGGAATTTGGAAGCAAGGTTTCCAGGACCTACCTTGAGGGGCTAGCTGTTGTTAGGAAAAGGTCATTTACTACTATCTAGTGAAACCTTAGTCATGAGACCCCTCAGATGTATATCAGTGGGCTATATGCTTGGAAAATGATTGCTAACATATATCTTAGGGAGGGTACAGATAACAGAACTTTACAAAAGGATTTTTATAAGATCCTGGAAATTGGGCTAAGGTTTCCTTTTGCCTCTAGCAAAGTATTCACATTGAGATAGCTAAACGCCTTGAGGAAGGCACTCGGCCAGTTTCAAGTACTTGTCAATGGGGTGTAAGTTATAAAGAGGTTTATTTTTCTTCTATGTTTCTTTGCCTTTGTTCCTCAAGTCAAATGGGTAAGTGATCCAGAGTAGTCCCAACATTCTTCTGACTGCTTAACACATCCAACTCATTTCCACTTCTTGTTTTTGTTTTGCGGTTGTTTGGCTGAAAAATCTTTAAACTTCTCATAGAATAACCTAACCCCTTGCTTCTGGTTTAGATATTACGTTTGGCAATACTTTATTTTCTCAATATTCTGATTTTGAAGTCCATACCTCCAAGGAAGGTCACCACTAGGCAAGCAAAGTAGTCAACAAATGCTCTGAAAGACCTGTGGTTACTCCAGCTTGAGCTTCTTCAGTTTCTGGATTATTTCAGTTTTATGCATGATCGTTAAAGTCTAAAGTCAGTTTACTCATTCTCATGCTAAAATGCTAAAATGCTAGGCAATGGATGATTATTACGGAAGGATTTTTTTTAATCATAAAATTAAGCATTCTATAGTCTTTGTGATACTTCACATCACTTTCAAGATACCTGCTGGTTTAAGGGTTTAAGATTTTTTTAAACTAAAGGACCATTTGCTAAGTAATCCAATCTATATGCATTTCAGATAAGAGAGTGTTCTCCATTCTTTTCAGAATGGCTCTACATTCCTCCAGAAGATTCTTGGTGAGATAAGGTAGATCAGAATAGAACAGTCCTCCTTTCTTTACCATTAATATGAAAAACAGATAGTTGTCATTTGTGGTAACCAACTCCTGTGTTTTCAGAGTATTTCGCCATTGATTAATTTGCCTAAATACAAAATAAGACCACCTCAAGAGATACTGGTCAAGAAAAGAGATGAAAGGTTTTCAAATATTATGAGAAAACTTTTAGAAAAAACAAAATCTCCCCCACTTGGAAAAAAAACAAAACAAAACAATTCTATCAAAACCGAGGAGTAGCCTGTGCTAAAGATCAAGATAAAGACTTGAATCACTTAAATGTCTTTCAACTGAAGAAGAGTGTTTCTTGATCTTTTATGAAGTGTTCTAAAATAATACTTCAGAGGAAACAAATGTTTTAGGCAAGTCAGAGTCTTCATTTGGCCCTAAGTTCTGTTCTATGTGGCAGGATAAAGGTTTGTTAGTGCCAAACTCCCAAAAAGCACCTACTGATTTCAGTGGGACTGTTTGAGTTGCTGACAAGTCAAAATATTGACATTTTGATCTCATATTCTATTAAAAAAAAAAAAAAACTAGAAAATCTTTGTATTCTAAAGTGATATTTCTTATCATAAAGTCTTTCCCCAGAGTTCTAGTGTGCCCACAGAGTCTAGAGTAAGAAGGAGCCAGAAGAGGTGCTTTTTCTATGCAAGGAAATAACTGAACAAGGATCCTCTGTGACCTAGAGGTGAACTGCAGTCTTACCCTGGCTGTAAAGTGTGTTATGTGAAAAATCCAGGACAAGCACTATAATAGACCTAGACCTTCCTTTTCTTTAGGAGGTTTATAGTAAATCTTTGTCTTGGCTGTGAAAAGCTCTCAAAGAACCAAAGACAAATTGTTTCTAGTTTCTAAAACTAAGGGCCAAAGGGATTGCAGATATACATGCACATCCAAGTGAATAAGTTAGGAACTATCAGACAGAATGACTGAAAATAAGGCAGACTCTGCCAATCTCTAATCAATTTTTTTTTAAGGATTTTATTTATTTATTCATGAGAGACACAAAGAGAGAGGCAGAGACATAGGCAGAGGGAGAAGCAGGCCCCTCACAGGGAGCCTGATATAGGACTCGATCCCAGGACGCTGGGATCATGCTCTGAGCGGAAGGTAGATGGTCAACCACTGAGCCACCCAGGCCTCCCTCTAATCAAAGTCTTCTCAGCAGCCATTTACCATCACATACATTGATCTTCATTCTGATATGAGAAATATTTGAGATAAAAGACAACTAAATGCATGAACTAAATAGAAGAAAACAGTGACTAAAACATTTTTATTTATTGTTTGAATAAATATTTACAAAAACAAAATATTGGGCATTTTTAGCAATACACACAGAAATAAGGCTATAATGTCTTTAATATAATTGTGATCAAGCAGCAAAAATAAGAGGTGAACTAAATAAATATAAAGTATGAAATGATCAGTACAATAGGAGATAGGTAAAGTAGAAACAAATTCCAAGGAAAATAAGTGGCTTCTGGTTGGGCAGAAATGAAAACTTCCTGGTAGGGATTATATTTGACTTGAGCTGTAAAGAGTAAGTAGGATATGGTTAATTAGAGAGGGTAGAAAAGCATTAGAGACAGCAAAGGAGATATGAGCAATATAAGTAAGACACTCACAGAGAATGGCAAATAGGGTCATCTGTAGTTCCAGATAAACACTTGAAGGACTCAGGCCTGGCAATGTATATGGGATCCATATTCTGAATAGCTTTGAGTGAGAATTTAAGGACCTTTGATTTTATTCTGTGGACAATGGGGAGGTACTCGAGATAACTGCAACTGAGGGAAAGATATTACTTGAGCTATATTTTATTACTAATCTGTCCTTGGGAATATGATAAAGATAGAAGTTTTTGTGAGAATAGTTTTATAATATTTTAAGCCTATGTGGCTGAGAGAATATGGTACCATAAGTACAGATCAAGTGTGTGGAAGGAGAAACCAACTTTAGAGAAAGCACTATTTATATATAAATATTTAATTTGAAAGGTAAGGTGTCCCAATGGAATGATCTAACAGACAACTACAAATGCAGGAACACAGATCAAGAGAGTAAGCCTGTAATTTAAAATACTGTGTAATTTATGTAGAGCTGTTAATTGAATGCTTATGATAGATGAAATGCAAAATAAGGAAAATGCAGAAGAAGAGGATTGAGAAAAATATATTCTGGAGAATAGAAGGAAAAAAGGGATGTAGATATGAAGACAGAGCAGGTGGTCTGTGTGATAGAAACAGAACCATGGAATCAGAGCATTGCTGAATAAAAGTAGGACATGGTATCAAAAGACAGAGTCACCTGCCATGGATCTAAGACTGAGGGGAAAATTGCCATTGCATGCAGGGAATTCATCATGGGTGATCTTGAAGATCACAGCCAAAATATTGGTAAGGATAAAATTTAGATTTCAAAAATATGGATGGAGAAACATAGGGAAAATATATTGAGATTAGGTAAAGGTTTTTTTAGCTATAAAACACAATCTGTAACAAAAATTAATAACTTGAACTTCATCACAATTAAAAATATCTACTCCTCAAAAAGTCACTATTATAAGGTAAAGACAAACCACAGGCTGGTAGAAAATATTTATAAGTTTTATATCTAATTAAAAAGTTGTATCTAAAATATTTAAAGAATACCTCAAATTGAACAATAAAAAGCAGACAACCCAATTAAAAAAAAAAGAAAAAGGAAAAAACATTGAGCAGTGTCCTTACTAAAGAAGATATACAGATGGAAAATAAGAAATGAATACGCTCAGCATCATCAACTACTAACACATTTTAAAGCCGGAATGAAATGCTACCATATACTTAGTAGAAGAGCAATCTGACTCTACCACGTGTCTGAATATACCAATGCTGAAAAGCATGAAGTAGCTTGTACTCTTGTACACTTCTGGTGGGAATATAAAATGTTGTAGTTAGTTTAAATAACAATTTGACAACTCCTTAAGAGTTAAACATTGACCTATCATGTGAGCAAATAATTCCATTCATAGGTATTTATCCAACAGAGATGAATTTATATATGCATTCAAAAACTTGTACGTGAAGACTGCCTGGATGGCACAGTCGGTTAAGTTATCTGACTCTTTGGTTTCAGCTCAGGTCATGATCTCAGGACCCTGATCTCAGGGTCATATTTTCAGGGTCATGAGATTGACAACTCCCACCCCCAATGTGGGGCTTTGTGCTAAGTTAGGAATCAGCTTGAGATTCGCTCTCACTCTTCTGCCCTCCTACTCGTGCTCTCTTTCTCTATATATATAAAAATAAATAAAATATATAAAAAAACTTATACAAAAATGTTCATAGTATTTTTGTGTTTGTAATTCTCAAAACCTATACATAGCTCAATTGCTCATAAACATATGAATGGATAAACAAATTATGGTATATGCATACAATAGAACATTGTGCAGAAATACAAAGAAGGAACAATTGATACATGCTACAACTTGGATGAATCTCAAAATAGATATACTTGAGTAAAAGAAGAGAGAAAAAATAGAATGTATGCTGTATCATTTCATTTCATTTAGCAAAATGTTAGAAAATGCAAACTAATCCAAAATGGCAGAAAGATCAGAGATATTTGGGGGATGAAAGGTAAGAGTGGGGTGAGGTGGAGAAAGGTAGGAAGGAAGGACTACAAACAGTCATGAGGAGATTTGGGGAGATAATGAATGTTATTATTATCTTGATTTTTAATACATACAAATGCCAAAACATAACAAATTGCACTCTTTAAATATGTCAGCTTATTGTATCAATTATACCTTACTAAAGTTATAAAATATATGAACAAAGGGAGCAAGTTGAAAAAGACCTTGTAAAGGTGAACAGGACACAATTCAAGGGCTTAACTATGAATAGCAGAAGGGATACCTCCACCTACACTGTCTTTAATACAGATATAAAAGGATGTACTAATAAAAAAGAGTTTTCTGATATCATCTATGGCAAGTTCCTTTATATGAATGAAGTGAGAATGAGTGAAGCAAATTTTGTTCAAATCATGTGTAAACCATAGTTTCCACACTCAAGAATGTTATAATATATGAAAATTCAGTTGAAAGTAGACTACTGCCTTATTAGTTATCCAAAACTCTGCATTGCTGATCATTGAATTAGTACTTCCAATTGATTATGATTTAATGATTTTACACATGGCATCCAACAGGGGATGCTATATAATTAGGCCACTTCATTATGTTGTAAGTTGAAGTGGACTGACTACAGATAATGGGTTGTCTTTTTTAAGCCAAGTTGAGTATTAACCAGGGATTGCAGAATGATCAGGAGAGAAATTTGATGAAGTGTTTCCCATCCCCCTGAACTTCTATGTTCATATTCTTTTATATATCTTGAAAGCTGACTTTCCCTGGTGAAACTGGATAGATGGTAAGAAAAGTATATAAAAGAGATTATTGAGTGGACTAAGTAAAGGTCAACTTTTATTTTATTTTATTTTATTTCATTTCACTTATTTATTTATTTTTTAGACAACTTTTATTTAATAAAGAAAACCTAAGTTATATTTTGTGAATGCTATGATGTTAGTCAGCAAATATTTATTATGGATTGACTGTTTCCACACATATATTAATAATAATGATCACACCTACTCGCATAGGAATGCTGTGAGGATTAAATTGGTAAATATGCAAAAAACACATGGAATCATGTCTGATATATAATAAGAACTCAGTAAATAGTAGCTAATAAGGGTTCTCTAATGAAGTCAAAATATAAGACACTACAGCACATACAGAAAGAATGTTTTGCTTGCAATGCAAAGGAATGTGTGTGTGTCTGTGTGTGTATATGCGCACACACGTGTGCATTAAATAATGATAGCCATACAGATTGAAGGCTGGAGAGATTTATGTTGATAGGAAGATATTTACAAAGAAGGAGCTAATTTAACTGTGGTGTGAATGATGGATAAAATCAAAGAATCATTGCAAAGGAGAGGAAGGGTAGCATGGATGAGGAGGGGATGTGAAATGAGGAAGAATGTGCAGTAACATGAACAGACAATCCCAAAATACAGAAGAGAATCCCTACTGGGAAGCAGAGGAAAGCTCACTAAGTGTTGGGACAATTCTCTACGGACAAAAAGAAGTCATTGATGTTTTCGAGTAAGAGTCATATGATGAAATTAATTCAGGGGCTATTAATTTGAATACAATATTCAAGCTAAAGAGAAGATGATAGTGATTATGAGTCAAGATGGCAGTAAGAAATGTTCATATTCACTGAAGGGGAACAAAACCCAACTTGAGGGATGGCAGTGATAATAGGAAGGGAAATGGATGAAAAGACATACTATTAGTGGAACAAGGGAGAAAACCATTACAATAGGTTTTCCCTATTTCCAATATTCAATCATAGCACTCTCTTCTTGAAATCAGGTACTACAGCACCATGCCTGTAGAACAAAATCTTAACTGCTTCTTTGATGATTAAATTAGATTCAGCATGTGAATCTAAGTTTAGTTGCTACAATTTGTCTCTAAGAATCCTCCACTGAAAGCACTACGTGGTCATTTTTTTTCTGTGTTTATGCCATTTGCCACCATATACCCTGAAGCATCTTCCCCTTGCCAAGCCCATTGACATCTCCTTCTATGCTCCAAAATTAATATCGAATCCAAACTCTATGTAAAGTCAGTGAGCAATGTTTACCCTTCTCTATCTAACATTTATAGAACTTCGTAAACACTGACATGGATTGAGGCCTGTCTTATCACATATACAAGACTGGGTGTATTTGAAAGTAAAAATCAGTAGTATCTTGGTATTATTGGCAGCATCTATCATAATGTTTAGCTCAGACAAAATGCTCAATAACTATTTGTTGGCTAAATGAACACAAAACTATATCATTTACTGTCTTAACTATATTGTTGCAATGGTCTGAGGATCCTTTGTGTTAGAGAGAGAGAGAGAGAGAGAGATTCAGAGATGTTCCTATAGAGTAAGAAGGGTAAGGACCTCTGGTTCATTGAAGAAAAAGCAGAAAAGTGAGTAAATCTGGGGGAGCACAAAGGATGCCTTGTTCCTCAGTCTATCCCTGAACTTCTGCGTCAGAAGAGTGTGAAACCTGTTTATAGCTTATGGGAGCCTGCTAATGAGATACCTATTATGCCACTTGAACTCTACAGTCTCTACCAAACAGCATTATTTCAACATTTGCTACATTAAGGTGCAACTTACATTTGGGGAATCCTATCTTCTAAGATATCATGAATATTTTTGCAATGTTACCTACACATAACAGGAAAAAAATGAGAGTCTTCAGTAGTGCTCTAAACTAATTAGACTCAAGGTGATACTTTTTGGAATGGGATAAGAAGGCTAAAGCAAGAAAATAAATTATTCTACTCTACTGTCTTTCAGTTTACCATTTCAGTTTTTCTTATATCTCAATGAGTTCTAAAAATGAAACTGAAAAATAGATTATTATTAATATTCCAATAATGCCATGAAATGGTACTGATAGGGACTGGGAATCAGAGCAATTATGCTAATTGAAAATGATTAATAAATGATACCATAAAAATATTTCTAAATAATGCCATATCAGATAATGATACCAAAAACACTTTGGGGGCCAAGGTTACCCCAAAACAAATGTTCAAATGTTTGAACCTCCTTTGTTCAAATATTTTTTTGTATTAGTTAGTGTAATTTTCTACATTTCAAATTTTCTCATATGAATACTTAAAATAGTAAAATTGACTGTAAAGCATTGTGAGGATAAAATGATGTGACATGTGGATTTCTATACTATAAGGCTTGCACAACGTAGACACTAAAGGAATGCTAGTTTCCTCATTCCACACCCGTTTTCATGGAAAAACATTCATATATACATACAACACAAACAATACATATACATGCATAAACAGAAATATATCGATGTACTAATTATACTGATCTTGGGCTCTTGCTTACTTTAGAGAAGAACAAGCTTAAAGAACCCCAACATATAAATGAGATAAGTATTCAGTTAAATATAGTGGCTGCACCTATTACTAACGCCATTCAGTTGATGTATCCAGGATTTCACAAGAAGACTCTAGCAATGTGTACAGAGTATCAGGTGACTAAGACGGAGGGGTGGAGATTGAGTTTGGAGGAACTCCTCAAGCTCCTCAGGTACAAATCATCAAAGGGTAATGTTCTCTGACCTAAAATACTAAGATAATTTAAATGTATTAGTACAAGACCTCAGAGACAATATCATTTTCTTTTCATATTTCTATCCCTGGTAGCAAA
Organism: Canis aureus; assembly: GCF_053574225.1. Classification (NCBI taxonomy): domain Eukaryota; kingdom Metazoa; phylum Chordata; class Mammalia; order Carnivora; family Canidae; genus Canis; species Canis aureus. The sequence goes on along the minus strand of NC_135640.1, from coordinate 29,983,208 downwards.
CATAGTCCTATATTGGCTCATAGAGAAACCAATCTTCTGTTTCAGAGATTTGGCTCCTCCTGGATGGAGGGAGACTTATTAAGTGTGGGTGTATCCATTGAACATTAAAATGGAAGAAATTGTTGTGATTTACATTGAATTTTTAGCTAAAGGGAATTGGAAAGTAGATCAAGCAAGGCAATTAAAATTCCTGTTAAAGTAGTCACTAGAGCCACTAGATATGTTGGTATATAAAAATACAGTGGAATGGATGAAGCTAAACACAATGAAGCATTTTTAAACCAATTTTCACAGGAAAATATATTCCCAAATAGCCTTGAAAGCACTAATGCTATATATATGATGATTTCATATATATATGATGTTATTTCCCATGTAAAGCAGTTTAGAAGCTATTTTTTTTGGAAATTGACATCAGAACCAATGTAAGAAGCAAAACCAAACCCATTTCCAGGTCCTAATCATCATTTCTTTCTTCTTTTTTTATTCTACCAAGAACATTAGTTTTTGGTAGGAACATGAGTAAGCATGAAATATATAAACCTATACTAACTATTAAAAAAAATGTCATGCTGTTCAACTTTCTTTGAGGGGTGTTGTTTACTTGCTGTTGTTCACAGTAGTATTTATATTTTCAACTGAAATCATCTTATTTTTCTATAGTAAGAATACTTTAAACATAAACCAAGCTTTTCAGCATGACTCTGTTTATTGAAATGCATAAAATGAGTATCGCTTTTTAAAATAAAAATATTTTGGTAGGAAGCCATTTCCACCAGGATTCTAAAAATAAAGCAAAGCATAAATTTAGGCACATTGACATTTTCTGTGTTATACCGCTTTTAAACTTTTTCTGCCCCAAATCATTTAGGTTATAGATCTTCCACATCTTTAGGTTATAGATTTTCCACATCCTTTTACAAAATACTTGTATTCAAGTTTCTTACTATTGGCGATTTCCAAAAAGAATAGAATTTCCCCTCAAAGAGAAAGAATTTGCCACTGTTTCAAAGAATTTTGCTACGCCTTTTTTTTTTTTTTTTCTCCCGGAGAGTTTTGCTACAACTTTTAAAGGGAATTCCAAGACAGGAATTCTAAGAACGTTTACATAGTGGTGGTTATACTTGGATTACATGAATGACCTTCAGACATACCTGTTTTGATTGGATATTTTAAGGAGAAATCCTATTAAAATTCAGTCACACTTCTTTATAGATATACTTAATCCATAGAAGGAATATCCAGGTTTATGGGAGGTGGGAGCTCCCCTTTCAGGGCTATAATAGAGAGTGCTGATGCAGCTTCCTACAACAAGGAGGAAGAGAGTCTGCGTTCCCAATCACCACCTTCCAGGGATATATAAGGGATCAAGTTAAATGAGGGGGGACACTCACTTCTTTCCATTCAACGAGAGCCTGCTTTTGAAACCTCACTATGTCTTGCCACAACTGCTCTGCCAACTACAGCTTGGGATCTCTCAGAAATCCCTGCCCTATTCCTCTCACCTCCTCCGTGGCCCTCTGCTCTACCCATGTGAGCTGTGGTGATGTCGTCTGCTTGCCTACTAACTGTCAAGACCATCCCCAGCCTCTGGACAACTGCCAGGAGACCTGCAGTGAATCAACCAGCTGCCAGCCAGGCCACTGTGAGCCCAACAACTGTGAAACATCTTGCTACCCTTCTACTACTTACTACGTGTCCAGACCCTGCCAAGGAACCACTTTTCTTCCTGCTGCTTCCTACGTCTCTGGCTCCTGCCTCCCCGTATCCTTTAGACCTCTGACCTGTGTGTCCAACAGTGGCCGACCCCTGAGCCTCTTCACTTATGGATGCCGCCCCTTGGGTTCTTTGCCCTGTGGTCCTCAAACACTGAGCATTGTACCCAGCAGCCTCAGACCTCTGCGTCCTGTCTTCAGTGGATCCCAACCTCTGAACCATGTGTACAGCACTTGCCGTCCATCTTGCTCTGCTCTGGGAGGGCAGTGGCTTCCTTGTTCCAGTTAATAATCATGCTAAGGATCTGGGACAAAAAATTCAAACTGTGGACTTTTGCTTCTTTCCTAGTAGTGCCCTTTCTTGCTTTTTACTCTGCCTGACGTAATTTGTGCTCCTCCTTTCATATTTTTATCTTTTCTTTTTATCGCTCTTTGGCATAAAATTATTTGATTTACAATGCTGTTCATTGTCACTCAGGTGTGGGAAGAATTTATTTGGTTCATGTTGCAATAAATGAGATTAAGTCAGAATTAAGAATCTGGTTCTTCAGTTTGTCTTTCATTATTTCATTTGAACACAGAAATGACCAACCTCAACTGTGCGCATGAATAAGACATGGGATATGCAACCATATGTTCTTGTCTGACAGTAGGGGAATGGCTTAGTGGTTTATTCCTCAAACTTCTTTCTAGATCTCTGATCCTACATACTTAAGACACCCCAAAAGCCCTTGGTGGAAGTAACTTTAAGAAGGCAAGATTAGGAACATTTTCCTTTTCTCTCCCATCCAATAAACATACTTCCACCAAAATGTCCTTTCTCATTGCAAACTGAATTCTGTTCCCCTGCTACGAAAGCCTTTGATGGGTTCCTATGCTTTTATTCCTATAAAATTGCAAACCCCTGACCATGACATTGTTTTCCCTCATTGTGTTCCTCCATGCCATCTCTCTGGCTTCATCCCTTTCTCAATGTTGCCAAACTAAACTTCTGCAATTCTGACTTATGCGTAGGTCCTCAAACATGCAACATTTTATAATTATCTACCATTCTGCATGTCATCATCAAGGCCAGGATGCACTTCTAATCAATCTACCTTGAAAACTTGTCCTCAGTTGTAAAAACAGAAACCAATGTCATTTAGTAATTGTTGGTTTATTCAGCACAACTTTATGGCCTACCTACTATATCTTAAACCATCTTGCACCAGAGACAAAGAGCTGGACAGGGCAGCCCAGGTGGCTCAGCAGTTTAGTGTTGCCTTTGGCCCAGGGCCTGATCCTGGAGACCTGGAATCGAGTCCCACGTCAGGCTCTCTGCATGGAGCTTGCTTCTCCCTCTGCTTCTGTCTCTGCCTCTCTCTCTCTCTCAATCTGTGTCTCTCATGAATAAATAAATAAAATCTTAAAAAAAAAAGAGCTGGACAAGATCAACGTGAACCATCTCAGTTTTTGCCAGAAGCCTATATTCTGGGACATATCTGTATTAAAGATACATTTTTCCCTCACTCAATGTAAAATGTGTAGGGTATATATTTTCCAAATTAAAAAACACTAAATTGTAAAGGCATGATGTTAACATTTCTGGAGAACTGAAATATCTGGAAACTATCAGCATGCAAGAAAGACAATGATCTTCATGGGCTGACAAGTAGCTGTTTCCTTTAGAGAAGGCATATGCATCTGGTTCTCAGAATCCATCTTCCCCTGTAGACTTTCTGACACTGAAGTGGAATGCCAGTTCCTCACATATTCATGTTCATGCAACTGTTGTGAAATCCATTCTAGTTCATTCTTCTGCCTTACCAGCCTGTCTCTCCTAGATGTTTCTTTCAAGTTTGTGACATCTGCACTCTTTATATTTTGAAGCTTTTCTCAACCTTTTCCTTGCCCTTTACCCTGAAGAGTAAATCGTGACTTAGCCTGTTTTTATCTCAGACATACTTCTATTGTTGACATTGTTGGACTGCTTATTTTAAAAACAATTTTAAGTGGTATTGTACTGAAAATGAAACTTACTAATTTGTGCTCAAATCATTATTCCACAGAAGAAGCCATTCTTCTGATTTCTAACCCATGTGTTTGCTGTGCCTATCCTTGAACTTTAAAATGAAATTATACAGTATCTACCCATTTTTTTTCTGACTTATTTTACTAAATACTGTGTTTGTGAGATTTGTCCATGTTTTGTAAATATCAGTAGTCTAGTTTTGTTTTTTTTTTTTTGATACATATAATACCCAAGGTAGTAAAACCCCAACATTTATTTAACCATTCTGCTGTTGACGATCATAACAAGTTGGTTCCTGTTTAGGTTAGGAATAATGTATAGAATACTCTTTTGTTCATGTACCTATCTTTTGCTATACATATGGAGGTATTTCTATTGGGTAATATACTTAGGAGTGGAATTGATAAATTGCATGGGATGTGCCTGTTCAGCTTTATTCTGTGCCACAACAAGGTAATGCCCAACAGTTATACCAATATTAATTTCTACTATCTGAGCATGAGCATTTCATGGCTCTGAATCCTCATCAATATTTGTAATTGTCAGTATTTTTGCATTTGGCTATTCTAGTGAGTATGTTGTTATGAAAATTTTGGTTTTATTTTGATTCCCTTAGTGACTCATTAGATCAGGAATATTTTTTAATGCTTCTTTGTCACTTGCCTTTTTTTTTTGTAAAGTATCCATTCGTGTCCTTTGTGGATGTTTTTAATTGATATGTCTGTGTTCAGAATGAAGAATTTCTTTACATAGTGTCTGCATTCTTTGTGGGGTAGATGTAGTTTGAATACCTTCCTCCACATCCTTGCTTATCTTTTCTCTTTCTTACTGGTGTCTTTGGATTAATAGAAGTTCCTTATTTTAAGTTAATCCAATATATCGATATTTTATTTATGGTTAGTACTTCTTAGTTTCCTATTTAGGAAATCTCTGTTTGCCCCAAATTGGTGAAGATACTATACTACATGGTAACTTTAGAAACTTTTGTTTTGCCTTCAGCACTTGTATATAACATCAATGTAAAGTTGATGTGTGTATGTTACACAGAGGAGGCCAAAAGTCCAGTTGAACCACCACCTTCTCCTAAAAGACTCTCCTTTTCCTACTGCCCTTTTTTTCATAAATCAAATATCTATATATGGATGTGTCTATATCTAGATTCTATTCTGTTCTATTCACTATTTGTTCTTACATCAAAATCATGCTTAATTTTTCCTTGTTTTATTTATATTTCTGAACTCTTCTCTAGACTTTGAGGTCTTCAAAGGCTGCCTTTGTATCAATAATGACTAGGCTCACTGAAAATGTTTGTTGATTTGAACTTAAATAAGTTATATTTTGGTTAGATAGTTGTGGAAGCTAGGGAAAGAGGTATTTAGATTTAGAAGAGTACTGATGAGAAATTGCACATGTTCAGTTTTGTTCCAGAGGAGTCTTATTCTGTGTTATTTTTGTGAAGTTTGGCTGAAAACTGGTATACACTTCTCATCTCTCCCTAGTTTAGAACTCAAACAGGAGGATTTTAAGGGAAATTCTATACCCAATATCTCCTGACTACATAGAACCTGCTAATATTTATATATTAGCTTGCAAGTGATGATTTTGTATTGCTAGCCCAGGATCATGTTTCTTATTTAATTAATTTAATTACTTTAACATGCAGTAGGTCATTATAATTGTTCCTAATTTAGACAAAATCATACAGATTGTAAGTTACTGATCTGGGATTTATTTATTATTTACTAGTAAACTACATTATGATTATAATACAAAAAATGTGTTTGTTTAAGCCAGTTAATTTCAGGTCAGTAAATAAGTTGATAGGAAGCTAGATGCTTTCTAGCTTCATGGATATATTTCCTATGGCTAATGTAAGGGGAGAATAGGTGCTTAAGCTTTTTCTTCCACATATTTATTCTTTATTAATATCCAAGCACCAATGTGTTGATTGCAATTAACCCTCTGGGTATTGTCATCTTCGAACTGGCTGTCACAAGAACAAACTTACTTTTGCTAAGCCATGAACTCAAATACTGCTTTGCCCTTCCTATATGAACTCTAACCAAGAATACATGTTAGGTCTCCAGCATAACTAACTATGAAACATTGTCCCTGAAGTTCAAAATCAGACAGAATCATCTCGTTCTTTTTCTTGCCTGAAGTAAATTGAGGAAAAATAAATATTTAAACTTGAGTAATGATGAGCTAAGTCTTTAAATCAGGCATCCAAAAAGAAAAAATGCAGTGTTAGTCTGACAGATTGTTCAGATATTTTGAGGGTAGAAATTGGAATCTGAGTTTTTTCCTCAAGGCTTAATTCTGTATAATCACTTCTCAATATAAACAGTAGTTTCTTCCTTCTCCACTGAGACATAATTTCTCACAGGGAAATTTTCTAGAAATTGAAAAAGGTGACGCCACTGGAGTAACTCTTAAGGAACATGTGGACTTCCAGTTTTAGCTCCAACATGTAAAGAATGTAGAGGTCATCACTTCTGTCTTACAACAAGAAAAATTAGGACTACTTGAAAATCAATGACTTTTCTTGGACCCATCAGAGAGATGAATTTACACAGTAAGTTGCCATCTCAAAATTTGGAGAACCAAGTGAATCCAGAGAATCACAGCTGAGCTTGTTTACATGGAGCAGAAAGTCATGCTGAAACCATAACCCAGTTGGAATACTTAATAATTTTGAGTCACTGGGGGGCTGAGTATGAACCAGCATGAGGATAAGTATATCCTAAGGGCCACAGTTTTAGGGATGTCTGATATTTCATGTGTTTTACCTCCAGGAACTCCATCAGTTTCTTGGAATGAAGAATCCAGGAAGATGCTCTTTCAGCCATATCCAAGGAAGGGGCAGAGTAATCCTAGTGCAGCATACCCAGAGCCACTTCCTCTATAACAATCCCCACTCTCCAGGAAGAAAAACTTTGCTAGAGCTTTTCCCAACCTGAGGAAAAGACATTTCTCTCTTTTTAGTTCCCCACAGCTTTCCTCTTTCACCTAAGTGGCAGGGAGGAGGTACAAAAACTAAGACACATGTGTGAAGGTCAAACTCAGGAACAGGTCCTCTGCAAGGTTGAGTTTTAATTATAATAGAAGGTGCCCACTCTCCCCTACCTTATCACCATGCCAACAGCCCTGCAGCCTAATAATAGTGGGTTGCAGTCAAAAGAGCTACATGATGCAGCTTCTGTCTGAGAAGCATATGTAGGAAAGCCCAAAGCCAAAAGGAGAGATTAAAAAAAAAAAAAAAGAAATGAAAAAAAGAATACTAGAGAAATCTGAAGCCTCAGGCACCTACAGCTATGGAAAATATCTAACATGGCCAAAATCTTAGGCAGATTAATTGGAAGCCTCACACTAAAGGCCTATTTACCTCAGTTTCTAACATTCTATGCATCTTGTCTGACTTTCAACGAACTTTTAAGGCACACCAAAAGGCAATAAAATCCACTGTCTCCAGAGAAAAAATAAGCATGAAACTCAGTTCAGATATAATGTAGTTGTTGGAATTATCGGACAGGGAATTAAAGTAATTCTCATTACTATGTTCAGAGCTCCTGTGGAAAAGTAGGCAATATACAAGAACATATATATGGCTAATGTGAATGGAGATAAAATATGAAGAAAGGATAAAAAAATGCTAGAAATAAAAAATACCATACAAAAATGAAGAAATGCCTTTGATCATCTCATTAGTAGACTGGACATGGCCAAGGAAAGAATCAGTGAGCTTGAAGATAGATCAATAGAAACTTCCCAAACTGAAATGCACAGAGAAAAGAGAATAGAGAAAACATATAACAGAGCTTCTAAGAATTGTGGGACAATTTTGAAATGATGGTATACTTTTGGCATAATTGGCATAATTAGAATACCAAAAGGAGAAGAAAGAAAGGAAAAGAAAACATTAATTGAAGTAATAATGTCTGAGAACTTTCAAACTTTAATGAAAAGCCCCAACCCCTGATTTATAAAACTCAAAGAACATCAAGAAGCATCAAAACCAAACCAAAGCCAAAACCAAACAAAAAGAATGTTTATACCTCTCATGTCATATTTAAGTCACAGAAAAACAAAGTGAAATCTTGAAAAACAAAACAAACAAACAAACAAAAAGCCAGAGATAAAATAACTTATTGAGAGGAAATAAGATAAGAACTATAGTGTACTTCTTGTCAGAAAGCATGGAGGCAAGAATGGAGTGAAATATTTAAAATATTGAAAGAAAAAAAAACACTAATCTAGAATCCTATATCCAATAAAATTATCCTTTAAAAGTGAGAAAGTATTAAGGTTTTTCTCAGACAAACAAATTCTGGGGAATTCATCAGCAGTAGAACTCTCCTGCAAAAATTTGTTAAAAGAAGTTCTTTGGGGAGAAGAAAATTATGTTTGTAAGAAACTCTGCTCCACATAAAGAAAAGAAGAGTGGAGAAGAAATAAAGATATAAAATAAACGTTTTCATATTTCCATCCTTAATTAATCTAAAAAGAATGTATACAGTGGCAGGGCTGCTTAGCTAAAATTCCTTTCATCATTTGAATCAAACCAGTCTTTTGCTAACTTTTTTTTTTTTTTTTTTTTTTTTTGGAAGAGTGGTGGATATTACCCCTGAAATGGTTGAGAAAGTCTACTTAAATATAAGAATTACTTCAGATTTACAACTCTGTCAATATTTCATTGTATTAGTTGACTAATACATTTGCAGCATTTGGTGTACATTATTGTTCAGTACATAATAAAGAATTCTTATTATGTGCCAAGTTCTCTTCTGGGCACTGCAGCAACAGTGATAAACAAAACAGATGCAGGGATGCCTGGGTTGCTCAGTGGTTGTCCATCTGCCTTCGACTCAGAGCATGATCCCAGGGTTCTGGGATCGAGTCCCACATCAGGTTCCCTGTAGGGTGCCTGCTTCTTCCTCTGCCTGTGTCTCTGCCTCTTTCTCTGTGTCTCTTATGAATAAATAAATAAAATATTAAAAAAGAAAAACAAAAAAAAACAAGACAGATGCTATCCCTTCTCTTCTGGAGCTTACACTCAATCTGGGGGAGAGACAGAAATAGATAGTAAATAGTGATCAAGAATATGAGAACATTAGAGTGGATAAAGTAGTATAAAAGGAATGAAAATAGTACTATAAACAGGAGGAGATAGCTACTTTCAACAAGGTCAGAAGCATTTTTGTCTTTTAAAAAGTGACATATGCATTGTAACTAGTAGGATTAGAAGAAGAGCATCCTGTGATGAACTGAGGGAGATGTTTGGAGCAAGGAGGACAAAATCAAAGGCACATACTTGGGACGGATCTAGAACAGAATGAGATTAGTGTGGCTTCGGGGCAGTGAGTGAAATTGCCAATATATTTGCCAATCTATTAGACACTCTTGCCAACAATACGATCATCAACTCTATCGGGTATACCTACACTGTGTTTAACAAGCATTGGTTATGAGTGTCAACTGGATAGGTGTCCAATTAGAGACAGGTATTTCACCCATACTTACAATGAATCATAGCATCTTACTGGGACAGTAAGACTCAGAGTGGTTCCTATTACATAAAAATGACTGGTTATCTTACAAGAAGATCTTTTAAGAATAATCTTCAGCTATAATTTTTAGTATTTGTTAAACAGTGACTAATCTCATGTTTTACTGGAGTAACACTAGGTTCTGACCTAAGATTTCATAAGATAAAATATTCTTTTTAAAAAAAATTTTTTGGTAAAGGTTTTATTTATTTATTCACGACAGACACAAAGAGAGAGAGGCAGAGATACAGGCAGAGGGAGAAGCAGGCTCCATGCATGGAGCCCAATGTGGGACTCGATCCCGGGTCTTCAGGATTCCACCCTGGGCTGAAGGCAGGAGCTAAACTGCTGAGCCACCCAGGGATCCCAAGGTAGAAGCTTCAGAGGAAGAGGAGCTGGAGATGCAAAACACAGAATTTTGCTGTATGGAATGTGTCAGTGGCCATTCAGGAATAAACAATTATATTCTTCTCCAGATGTTTTAACATCATCTCTGCCAGTTATTTATACATTTATTGAATCAGCTGAATAAAAATAGCAACAACAGGGCTTGAACTTTCAGATAGATCCTTTGGAGTTATTATGTGATAGAATAATACATCATGTGGGTAACTCTCAAACCAACAGATATGAGAAACATAGCTTGAGATCACAGGGACATGGTATGGAAGTGCCTTTTTTAGCACTAAAAATATTTTACTTACTAAAAATATTTTAGTAAGAATATTTAATTATCTCTCCTTTACAATGTCCAATACCTTCTAATACCTTTGGCTATTGTGGTTCAAGCCAAAGGTACTCAAGCAATATTTATGAATGTCTTGCTCACTTTTGAAGGTTAACATTCACAGAAAAAAAAAAAAAAAGAAAAAATATATAGAGAGAGAGATGTCAGAGTAACCCTGATTGTCAACTTCAAAAAATATTTAAAGGAAAACATTCTTAATTCTGCACTTTTTCTGACATATTTACCATGACAATACTTAAATATTTTCATAAGCTTGTTTAAAGTCCAACTTTTTTCCCTCTCCATTATTTTGATATTTCTGCTCCTTTTTACTGATTGCATTACTTTTTCTGTATGGGAAATTGCTCAGCATATGTTAATGTACTTTCTTGGTCAAACAAACATATGTCGTTAATAGGTATTCATTACTTCTAATGTGTTTGTCATAATAATTTTTCTATTTTTTAAAAAAAGATTTATGTGTTTATTTTAGAGAGAGAGAGTGCATAGGAGAGAGGGGCATAGGAAGAATCTCAAGCAGACTCCACACTGAGCACAGAGCCTGAAGCAAGGATTGTTCTCACCACCTTGAGATCACAACCTAAGCTGAAACCAAGTTTGATGTTTAACCGCCTACATGACCTAGGTGCCCCATTTTTCTATTTTTTTTTGGGGGGGGGGCATACAGATGTTAAAAGTTTAGGTTGTACATTGAAATGAAAGCAGGTGGGCAGCCTGGGTGGCTCAGTGGTTTAGCGCCTGCCTTCAGCCCAGGGAGTGATCCTGGAGTCCTGGGATCGAGTTCCACATCTGGGTCCCTGCATGGAGCCTGCTTCTCCCTCTGCCTGTGTCTCTGCCCCTCTCTCTCTCTCTCTGTCTCACATGAATAAATAAAATAAATAAAATATAAAAAAATAAAAATAAATGAAAGCAGGTTTTATCTCTACTTACCTAATTTGTGCTGGAAAATATATAAAAATTAAAACTAAAGATTTCCTTAAAAAATAAAACATGTGGAGCACCTGAGTGCCTCGGTTGTTAAGACTTTGACTCTTGGTTTCAGCTCAGGTCATGATCCCAGGGTCATGAGATTGAGCCCTATGTTGGGCTCTGTGCTCAGAGGAGAGTCTGTTTGAGATTCTTTTCCTCTTTCCCTTCCCCATTTGCGCTTGCTTTCTCTTTCTCTCTCTCTCACATCAATCAATCATCAATCAATCATCAATCAATCAATCAATCAATCAATCTTTTAAATAAGAAAAGAGGTGTCTGGGTGGCTCATTTGGTTGAGCCTCCAACTCTTTGTTTCAACTTGGGTCATGATCTCAGGGTAGTGAGAATGTGCCCTGAATCAGGCTTTGCACTCAGCAGGCAGTCTGCTTGAGATTCTCTCCCTCTTCCTCTGCCCCTCTCCCTAGTCACACACACACATACACTCTCTCTCTCAAATAAATAAATAATAAATAAATAAAACATGATGTTATTTATACTCTAAGGTATCTAGCAATTGCCTTCATAAGTACAACTAATTAAGGAAAACCCTGTGGGTTAATGAAAGCATCCATATGTTATGCATACTCTGATATTTTTACATTGTGGAAAGCAGTGACCTTTTCCCAGCGGATGAATGCCCTTTATGTGACATCTGGGCCTCCAGGATGTTATAAGAAGGCAGTTTACTTAATCACACAAGGAGCCTACATATTGTGTCATGCATAAAAAATGATGCCATTGAGAAGTTGTAGGATGAACTAACAGAAAATCTTCCCAGTTTGTATTCCAACAAAGTGAACTGAGGAACAGCACTTCTGTGGACACTAATGTCAAGCATGCCGCTCTGATAAAGGTCCCTCACTTGAACCTGGAGAAACAATGCTGCAAATCAGACATCTGATATATAGATCTTTCAATCAGGTACTAGAATTTCTTAGTTTTAGAAAACTCATCCAAACATACTTTTTAATAAAAATTTAATCTAATCACAAGATCGTTGAACTCTATATACCTCCAAAAAGCATATTTAATCCCTCTTAGTAAATTCCTTAATGTCTCATGCTGTTAATCTAAATGTGAAGTTAATGATAAACACCATATCAGTATTTAATGCCTTTTACGTTATTTTATATTGCGTTGCATTATATTGCATAATAGTGTCAAGCCTTTTAAATTATACCTGTGAACCAATGCAGTGTTGAATATACTATGTTTTGTTTTCTTAATCACAGGTCTGCTGACCAGCTCTGACACAATGTATATGTCAAATCATTTAGCAAAATGTTAACATGTCCTTTTTTAAACAAAACGTTTTACATTCAAAGGATTGTAGGAAATAAGCCCATGTGAAAATTTAAAGCAATAGAAAATTCAATTATGGGAGCTCACAGGTTCTGATGCACAAGTCTCTTTAATCATCTGACTCTAGACATAAATGTGTAAAATATCCTCATTCATAGTGAGTACAGGATCACAGGGGTCTTAGTTTTGTATTTCTTCTACTTTTGTCTTATTTTCTGATCCAAAGATGAAAGACACTATGATTCCTTGAAAAAAAAGAAACAAATCTTAAAATAATAAATTTTATTCTTTGATTATTTGCCTCTTTGACAATTATTTAGAGGTGAAAGAAAAGATTGTCAGGACCATGGCATAGGACATACTTAGATGAGCAGACTAGATTTTCTTCTGAATTCAAATCAGAACTTCACTGAAAATGTGAAAATATTTTTATTTCTGTGATCCAAGGAAATGGAGTTTACTCATTAAGGAAGGAATGAAGGAATTGTGTACTGAACCTTCAGAGGAGCAACTGAGACACTTAAAGCCAATGGTTTCAGAGGCACATTGAAAGGACACGCAAAAATATTTTGCTGCTTATCCACTTTTCTATTTTTTTTTTAATTCCATTTGCAAGTGCAAACTACCTCTGTTTCCCAATGTAAATAGACCATTGTCAGATCTAACAACTCAAAGGAAAAGAGAGAACACTCAAGGAAATATTAGGTGGCCCACACATAACACATTGCCGGCTCCTGTTTACTCCATCAGCAGTTGTATTGATGAGCCTTCGTTTTCATTAATAGAAGAGCCTTTTCCATTTTCTTTATGAAATTCGTATTGGTTGATAAATATCCAGGATTGTCAAGTCAGCATAAGCTGTATCTCTGGAGGTGATGATGGCCTACAAGATATATCTGTAATACACATTTATGAATTGATTATAGAACTTTCTCAGCTGCAGGGTGAAAAGACTGCTATATTTTAAATCATACTTGGCATCTTGTTTCTTGTAGAGAAACCTATTCTCCATTATTCCATTTATTATTAGGAAGAAAGTGCAGTAACATACAACACTTCTTTTTCCTTTACAGTCGGGTGCAGAGAGGGTGGAAAAGAAGAAAAAGAAATAAAAAGAGGGAGAGGTTGAAAGGAAAAAACGAAGATGGCCCAGGGGTGAATCTCAAACTATGTTGGTGGGCTACCACATATATCTTTAACATTGTATCTCCAAATGCAATTTATTCAACATCATGTATTCAACAGATATTTTTGAGTTGTTATTATACACTGGACATGATTTATTTGCATGGATAGACAAACTTCTGAATCATGTATGTCTCTAAACAAGCAGTATTGTCACCATGTTGATGCTTTGGCATCTGGAAGCAGATCTCCATAAAGCTTTGATCCAATGTATTGCTGTACAATCTACCCAGCAAACAGCAAAGCAATTTGACTGGGGGGTGAGGGGGACATTTTCTGGAAAAGTCTGGAAAAGTTAAAAGTTGCAGAACGTTCTATGAGAACTTTTACCAGCAATAAACTTTTTAAAATGGAAAAGAGTTCCTTAAAATCTGGAATGCAGTGGGTTTGTTTTTATTTTATTTAGGCATGGCTGATTATAGACTTTGAGAATTGGTGAATGCCTAAGGAATTTTCCTGTCCAGTAGGTCCCTAACCAGGTTTGTAGAGGCATCTGCAAAAATAAATCAGGTTCGTGGAGCCAATTATGACTAAGAATACAAGCCTCTAAGTCATAGGTCCAGGAATCTGCTTTAGTTTTCCCCCTAAAAACTCACCATATTTTTCAAAGCAAAGTTGGATTTGTCAATAAATAATCTAAACTACCTTTTCTAGATGCTCATGTTCTTCTGGGTTCTTAAGAGAATAAGAGAATCTCATATTATGAAATATGTTTAACAAATGATGTTAAAACTGACAATCAAGATCCAAAAACTAGAAAGTTAGTTATTAATACAAATATCCCAAAATAGGAAATCTCATCAGTTACCCCAAAATTTTATTAGATCAATAATAACACCATTTTTCTTATCAAATTGGCAAAAAACAAATAATAGTAACAATACTCCATAGTACTGAGCATTCGGTAAGTCTAATAATCTACCGTGTTAGAAATGCGGCTTTGGGGGGCATCTGCGTGAGTCAGTCAGTTAAGGACCAACTTTTGGTTTCAGCTCAGGTCATGATCTCATGGGTCATGAGTCTGAGCCCTGTGTCAGGCTTCAAAATCATGGAAGAGTCTTCTTGAAGATTCTCTCCCTTTGCCCCTTCCCCCATTTGCATTCTCTCTCTTTCTCTCTCTCTCTCTAAAATGAGTAAATAAATCTTTTTAAAAAATTGGATTTAGAAACACATATCAAGAGCTTTTAAAATATATCACGATTTGGTTATGTTAGATTTTTTTAAAAGAAATAATAAACTAAACAGAAATAAAGCAGAAATATGGGCAAGCCTCCAAACAAACCCTAATGGATTCACTCGTTGTTATGGGGATCTATGGAAACATTTGCAAAGTCTGTCAGGCCTTTCAAAGCCACTTCACCTCAGGTAGTGCGTGTTCTAATTATTTGGACTGTTATATGCCAGTATTTTTTAATGGAGAATTTACATGTAGATATAACCTGGTTTTTGTTTTAGAATAAATGCAATATTTCACTTTGAAAAGTGTTGTTTATAAAATTCCACCACATCGTATATATTTTTCTCATTTTGCTGATAACCAGAATTGTGATAACATCAAAGATGACTAGTCATTCTTGCTTTGTAAGCCCATTGCCTTGTCTTTGACCACTTAGAGATGCAAATACTTATGTTTCTCCCTCCCCTCTTAGACTAGACTGTGGAGAAGGAATTCCCTTTCTGCTAGTTCTGACCCTGCACTTTGCTGCAAGTCATAGGAAGAATGAAAGTAAATATCTGGGACAGAAATATTTGAAAAAAACAAGTAAGACTTTATGACAAGGTTGGAGGGTATTTTCACTGGCATCTGGACAACCATTAATGTAATGCTGTCAGGTAAAAGCATCTCAGCAAGACAGAAGGGAGTGTGTGTATGGAACTGCCAGGAAGCAGAGAGGATATATAGAAAATTTGCCTAACAGGAAACAATCACATTTGAGAGAGTCTCTATAATTCTTCTGAAACTCCCTCTGATAACTTCACATCTTTCAACAACTGCTGCTCTGGAAATGGTAGCCCCATCTCTTTTGGGAGTCATCACTATATTACTTTTTTTTTTTTTTTTTTAAAGATCTCTTGTCCTCTGCTCTAGAAGAATAGTCTGTGGAAGTAGCCTCTGTTTAATCAATAGTTGCCAACCTGGTTTCTGGACTACAGTCAAGAGCACTGTGGTGAGCCCACCAACTGCCAACCAGGTAACTATGACCCAGCAACTTGATGTCCTTTTATTAATTGCCGTATGTCCCTGCAGAAACTGACTTTGTTTCTATTACTTTCTGTGTCTTCAGTTCAGGCCATCTGCCCTGTTGGGTGATGTCATCGAGAGGATATGACTGCCAGTTGACCATAAGCTGGAGAGCGTTGGAGGCTCCCATCCCCTCCCCTGTCTGTGGACTGTCCATTCCATTTGCCTTCCCCACTCTCTGAAACTGTCCTAAGGATACAGCCTTGAGATAGAAATATGATGTTGAGGCCTCTGAGCTGAGTATCTAACTGAACTCAGTTAAGGCCTCTAGATAAAATTTTAAGATTTCATGGGCAGGGTCAGAGAGTCTATATATCTTGCAGCAGCCAAGATAAGCCTTATAGGAAAGTCACCTCTGCTGTCAACCTGGAGTGGCCTCCCTTTTCTTTGATGTCTTCCTGCCTTTTGCTTAGGGGGTCTCAGTTGGAGATTTCAACCAGGAAGCTCCCAGGAAGGTTGGGAACTGGCAACTGGTGAGCCAGCCAGGAGACAGAATAAATAGGCCTTGTGAAAGAGGCATCGGTGAGGAATTTCTGAGAGGGGTGACCCATTTGCTGGATGTTTGTGGATCACTGCATGAGTATGGGGACACCCTGAAAATGCTGTCTAGCCTAATGCACTTCTTTGAGGAACTATGCAGAGCAGTTCCTTAGGAAAGAAGGGGAGAGCATGGCTGCACAGGAAAGAAGGGGAGAGCATGGCTGCACAGCGGCCGGCCTCTACTGTTGGCTGCACACTGATGCCAGACCAAAGGCCAAAACTTATGTTAGAAAGTAGGAAGAGCAATTGAAGAAAGACTTGTGGGTATCTCCCACTCAATTGGCTTCAGGGCTGGCAGATAAGAATCAGATGGAGAGCTTAGTGGGTCATTTTACAAAGCTAGGGGGTTAAGGTCTGAGAATTTGGGACAAAGCCTGATTGGGACCCTAAGAAGCAGAATCCCAGGGAAAATAATGAGAATGAAGAACAGGATGTTGTGGAGATTAATGGAGAA
This sequence comes from Canis aureus, assembly GCF_053574225.1. Taxonomy (NCBI): domain Eukaryota; kingdom Metazoa; phylum Chordata; class Mammalia; order Carnivora; family Canidae; genus Canis; species Canis aureus. The sequence continues at coordinate 29,966,496 of NC_135640.1, read as the reverse complement.
ATAAAGCAAAATGCCCCAGGTCATTTACAGCTGCTCCAAAGGAAAGTTTTAAATGGCATTTATCCCCAAACACCTGGGAGAAAACTTACATTCTTTTTCTATCCTTTGGAGTTGTAGATCTTATCATGTCTTTGAGATGTAAACACTCCAGGTAACTATACATTGACCAAAAAGACTCAAGAAAACGGGGTGGGACATGAAGCTTTATAAATAGATTATTGTAGAAGCTCATTTGACCAAAATAATCAGGCCCACAACCTCCATCAGACCAGAAATATCAGTAAATAGCTTTAGCCCTGTGACTGGGCACCTGATTCATGCTGTTTCTGTTTGTGCTAGGTGCATCTAGACACGCCTATCATGTATATATGATGTTTTTCTACTTCTGAATGTATTGCCAAAATTGATTGATAAAAGAGCTTAGGTTTTTTCAAAACTACTAAAATGATAAGGGTAAAAGAAAATGATAGTATATAGAAAGTAGGTAAGAAAAATAGAAGCTGATTTTTGGGTAAAGAAAGAGTTAGGACATAAGGATTTTTCGGTAAAGAAAGTAATTTTTCCTAAAGTAAGTGGTTTGTTCCAGGATGGATAAAGAGGACAGGGCAAAAACTGAATGGATATATAAAGTCGCAGAAGGTTTTATGGAAAAGGAATATTGAGAAAGGAATTTTATGCATAGTCAGGCTAAGATTGGAACAGATTTATTTAAGTTAAAAAGAAAAAAGTAGGGGGTTAATATCAAAAGTAGACTGGTACAAAATGAGAATTTGGTTTTCTCTGATAAAAGGGCAAAGTTTTTTAGATTACTCTTCTGCTTTAAATTGGAAACTGTAATCAAAAATTTTCTTTACCTTTAATGTAATCTGCCTAGAAAACAAAGATTCTGTGTTTTGTCTTTATCTGGTCTTTGATTACTTAAGAAAATGGAGTCTTCTCTATTAAAAGAGTTATTTTATTTTATTTTTTTTACAACTGTGTAACTTTTGTATACATTAATTTTCATGGGAAACATAAGAAGTGATGCTAAACTTTTTTAGGGCATATTTACATAAAATTCTAAAAATCTGATATGTCCTGGTATAATACTATCAATCATAATTTTAAAATGTATTCCACAGAAATAAGCAAATTCTCTTATCAATTGCCTTATAATGAACTCTTGCCAAATCTTTAACCATGGTCATTTTTAAATCTTTTGTCCTTTGTAGACACTTATTGTTTTACTCTGATGCTTTGGCAAAGGTGTTCCCACAAAAACACTTCTTCTTCAAGGAGATTCATGGAAAAGACTTTTGACAAGTTTCTGATAACTAAGATCGATTTGCCTTCATGTAGGAGGGACAATAAAGAATCTTTCAAGCGCTTCCTCAAGACTACCTGCACACCTTACCATCTGTTGTGGGATTGTAGCCTGAGACTTATCCCCACACAAGGAAAATACAATGGTAACATGTGAAAACTTCCTTCTGCTGCAAGGCACTATGAAGGTTTTGCTGGAACATTAGCAAGGAGGTGGGTAGTGAGCCCCAGAAAATTCAAGCCCCAGGTACTACCATTTTCTGTGGGTAGTGAGCCCACAGAAAATTCAAGCCCCAGGTACTACCATTAGGTTATGGGAGTTATTTGAGCAGGTAAGATATATGTTGCTCCAGAAGCTATATTTGATAAGACACAAGCCTATCCAACCCCTAAGAATGTAAAGGAGATACAAGTTTTTGTAGGGACTTGGGATTTTTAAATAACTCTGTTCCCTCCCTGCAATGGTGCCTTTGTCCCTTATGCCTCTGGGTAAAGAAAGGGACATGTGGGACTGGGGATCACAGCAGCAGGCCACTATTGAGAAAGCAAAACTACTAATGAAGCAGATTAAAGCTCTGGACATCTCCCAAACAAGGCTATCATTTAAATTAGATGTTTCCATAGCTCTTAAAGTTTATGGATCGGGCACTGTGACAGAGACATAACAAGAGGAGTGAGTATGTTCCTAGGATATTGTCCCAGTCTAGAAGGGGACAAAACCTCCACATGACCCCATAGAGCAAGTGTACACAGTGTTCCTCCAGGTGGAGCTTCTCATGGAGGAACAACCATAGCAGCCAATGGGTTGAACTCAGAGTGGTTTGGCTGGTGATCACTCCTGCGCCCTGGCCATGAACCCTTCACATGGACACGTGACACGCAGTTATAAAGAGATTAATCCTGTGGCTTGGATATGAGAAGGGGTGGATGATTCTTGAATAGGCCCTTGTGGGATTGAAATATGTGGAGGGACATTTGGGTTCACCTGCAGAAGCCTGAGGTAATCCTCACTTTCTTCCTCTTCGTAGCTCATAAGGCATTGACACTCCCTGGTAATCAGGAAGCTGATCTCTTAACTAGAGCATAAGCCCTAACAACTGACCCTTTAGCAGATATAGCAGATCGGACGCATAGAAAGAGTGGCAACTGCAATACCTGGGTGGGGTGGTATATTGTCAAAGATGATGGAGGGCCTTGAAATACAATCACTTGGTTAATTTAATAACAGAATTTCATGTGTATTCTAAACAATGCCCAAGGCAATTGCCAAAATAATCTGAAGCCACCTACCAGAGTTTCCAACTAAAGAGGTTTTGGCAATTGGTTATATTGACCCCTTCCTCTAAGTGAGGGTTCTAAATATGCTCTAGTTTGTGTGGTCACTGCATCTAGCCTAAACCAAGCTTTCCTTTGTTGCTGTTAGGGGGTTAGAAACACTGGCTACTGCATGCAAATAAGTCACATTGGGGGTCACATTTCAAAGGTCATAATATGCAAGACTGGACAAAGAACACGACACTGAATGGAGGTTCTGTCTCCCTTATAACTTGTAAGAAGCAAAGTTAGTGGGGAAAAAAATGGAATATTAAAACAGCTGTGCAACTCTTGATCTCGAGGTATAAATTCAAGGCCCCTGTTGGGTGTAGAGATTACTGAAAAACAAACAAACAGTGGATTAAATTGCTAACAGGTAAATCCACCTCAGCTGGGTGGACTAAAGTACTATCCCAGGCTTTGATATATTTGATCAACCAGTAGGCCTGCCCCCCAGATAGGGGACTCCTGCCAAAGTACCCAGGACCATAAAGATATAGAAATGGCAGGAAATAACCACTGGCCTGACTCTTAACATGGATCAATACGCTATGCTGCAGAAAACACTAAGCTCCATCATCTGAGAAAAGAATCATTTAGTAGAATTCACAACGGGACATCCTACTGGAATGGGTGAGTTACTTTTGTGCCCCTAGAAGAGAGGGTACTACTGAATCTCCACTGGGATCTGATTGAAATACAAACTAGATATGTTGTAATGCATTATACCTGAAATGGAACAAGCACCATCAAAAGAGAGAAAAGGTGGGAATTCTAGTTTGGCATACCCCATTCCCATCTCCTCATCCCTGACAATGCTACCTCCCCTGGTCAGGATGTACAATATATACAACCAAGTCAAGTTTCTAGAGCTGTCAGCCTCCTTCTCCTCAAGGCCATATGGACATATTCTATTTCTCATTGGTATAATCATTTTGCTGCCACCTCTGTTTCCTCCATTGGCCTGGAGAATGTTATAGCCCTTACTAAATTTACCATTTACTTGAATGATAGCCAACAAAATGTGTCCTTATCAAACACTGAAATGTCTGTAAGAGAAGCTGTCTTCCAAAATAGAATGGCCCTGGGCATTTTCACTGCCTCCTTGCGTCTCTGCCACTAACCAAACAAAGTGTGGTGTGTTTATACCTGATGAGTTTGTTAATGTGTTGTCTTTATGAAATCATATAAAACACAAATGAAAGCCCTGGGTAATCTGATCCCCAGACTAGGGAACTTAATAAATCAATGGTTTGGATCATGAGGCTTATGGCAGAAGAGTTGTCACTGAGTTTGGGAAATATTGTCTTAACCTATATTTTGTCTTGTCTGTGCCTATATTGGTACTGTGATTTCTGTCTCCAGTGCAGTCAGATAACCATCAAATGAACCATCCCCGTGCTAGTGAAACTTCTTGCTAACAGCTCAGGGCACACTGCAGAAGAGAAGATGAGATATTGTAGAGGGGTAGAGTGTTGGGAGAGGTCATCAAAAAGACATGACTGCCAGTTGACCTGTGAGCTAGCTATGGGCAATTGGAGACTCCTCACTTTCTTCTCTGTTCTTGGAATGTGCATTTTGCTTGCCTTCCCTGATCCTAGAAGCTGCCCCAAGGACAGTCTTGAGATAGATATGCAGTGTTGAGACTATCTAGGTGGTATATGTGACTAAACTCAATTAAGGCCTCTATATAAATTTAAAATTTTGTGGGAGGGTGCAGAGAATCTATTCATCTTGTGATGCCCAAGACAAGCCTAGTAAGTAGGTTCTCTTGCTCATTAAACCTGATACCTACCAATCTGGAGTGTTGTACCTCTTTCTTCAGTCTGTTCCTGCTCTCTGAGTATGAGGCCTAGGTTTAAATTACACCAGGGAAGGTCCTGAGGGGATTGTGAACCAACATACCAACAAACACCAGACACTCAAGGTCCCAATTAATAGTGGCCACCCCCTGATCTCCCTCTCCTGTTTCTTCTAGGTCTCTAGAACTATATATCTGGTAAGTGGCTTCCCTTTAATCTATGACTCTGTTGTTGGAATCATTTAGTGCCTAGCAGTGGCCAACCACTAACTTTATTGTCCAGTAACTTTATACCTCTGGCCAGTGTATCTGGCAATTTCTAAAGCTCATGTCCCATCTGAAACACTGGCATCACTTATCTTCCAGTAAGTTTGGTTGAGTAGAATCAGTATTTGGATTGGGATTTCTTGCTAAAAATGTCTTTCCATATATCAGTTATAAAACTCTTCTGAAGATGAAGAGATAGATAATAGATCAATAGTTTTTGGGGGGAGTTTTTTGGTACCAGTTGTTTCAAGATGTTCCTGGACATAACAGTTTCTTTCTTTCTTTTTTTTTTTTAAAATATTTTTTTGTTTACTTATTCATGAGAGACACAGAGAGGCAGAAACAGGAGAAACAGGCTGCATGCAAGGAGCCCAGGACTCCACGATCACACCGAGTCGAAGGCAGATGCTCAACTGCTGAGCTACCCGGGCATCCCTGGACATGACAATTTCTAACTCAGTTTTTGTTTGCATGTCTTCCAGAATGTGAAAAAACACATGCTTTAACTCTTACTAAATGTGCTTTCTCAAGTACTATAACTATGGCTTTTGCTAAAATTCATTTGTTGATTATATTGAATTTTTAATGTTTTTAATTAATGAAAGGTCTCTGTCCACTCAATAAAGAATGGCAAATGTAACCTAAGTGATTTTTTTACTTATTCATGGTTTTATTCAGTTTTATTCAATTCAAAGTTGTGTCAGATACTATGCTCTACTATTTTCTTTGGATACTTTTGGATGTTGGTAATCCTAAACATCAATATTTTTAACATTTATGCACTACTCTGATTAAAGTCATTCTCTAATTCTGAGGCTCTCATGGGCATAAGAGCAGAAAGGATTAAACATCATTCAGTGGTAGTTCACAGGCTTCGATAAGGAGGACAGTACTTGGGGTTTATTCTATTTAATTATGGCTCTCAAAGATGGCAGGTAATTAAAGTTGTGTAATCTTGTTGATAGGTCTCCAAGTGGCCACTGTGGTTAAAAATATAAAAACTGTTAACTAAATATTGTGGGGTGTACGTGTGAAAGAGCATTCAGTGATTATTGAATTAAATGTATGTGTAAATCCCTCAGAATAAATTAGTATGTGTTGAAGTTCCATCAACTCTTCTGCATCTGGGAAAAATATTTACAAAGTGGTATTGTAGAATTAATTAATTGTACCAGTTACTGAAGAGTATGCATCCTGGGAGTTTAAATAGAAATAGAATTTGACAGAGAAGTATATATTATATACAGAAGGTTATATTTTTCTCAGTGTTTTATTCACTAGTGTTTGTAAATTAGTCACATGTGTACATATTGGTACAGAGTGATGTTACAAGTTGCCCCATTTCAACTTTCTGACAATGCATTGGTTTTCGATAATTTTTCTATTAAAAAGTAGGAAATCGTGTGGTTTTTGAAGTAATAGCTCCCAAAACTCATGAAGACATTGAGAGATACCCATCTACTGGTGTGTTTAATCTACTGTCCACTCATCACAAATAGAACCATGGATTGTCTTGTCACAAATGTTAAATTCTTCTTTGCTTGGATACATCTGGGTGGTATGTTGGAAGCTTAACAACAAGATTTCTCACCATGAAGCCCACTGTATTCCTGAGAAATGAAATATAAGTGAAGCTACAATCAGTTGCTCCATTCTTATTCCTAGAGTGTAAGTAGAGAAATATGAGGGGGTGGCTACCTAGCAAAGTATATAGGCATCATTGTTTCTCAGGCTACGGCTGTGCTATTTACCATTCAAAAACAGTATGGTAACATATTATTTTGCTCTCTGACCATATTCAAAGGGAAAAAAAAATCACCTTTAACAATGGCTTATGCTTGAGGGAAATACTAAAAAATACTGATTAAGAGTCTGTAAGAGCTGGCTTAGAGACTCAGCTTTGCTTCTTAATAACTCTGTGACTTGGACAAATTGAATACATTTTTAAATTTATCTTCTCATCAGGGAAACAAACCTGCCATCCTGCCTCTGAAAGCTGCTACAAAAATTAAATGATGCAAATATGAGAAAGGGCTTTATTTTGGTATCTGAATGATATCACAATGTAAGTTATTAAATGGTAGCTTATTTGACAAAAGAAATCCCCAAAGCCTATGGCATAAACTGATAAAGAGATGAAATAAACAAATCTCTTTGATTTTTCAGTAGTAAAGAATTTAGCCTGAGGTTTGCATTTTAAATAAATCTTTTATTTTAGAATTGTTTTAGATCTACAGAAAAGTGATAAAGTAATACAGAAAGTTCCATATACTCCACACAGAGTCTCTCCATTACTAACAGCTAACATTGGTACTTACATTTGTCCCAATTAGTGAACTGATGTTGACTTATCGTTACGAACTTAAATGCATACTCATTCAGACTTCCTTATTTTTACCTAATGTCCTTTTTACATTCTAGGATCTCATTCAGGATATCACACTTTATTTAATTGTCAAGTCTCCTTCGGATGTTCTTGGTTGTGACAGTTTCTCAAATTTTTCTTGTTTTGATGCCCTTGAGAGTATTGAGAGGTACTGATCAGGAATTATGTAGAGGGTTCTCAATCTGGATTTGCCTGACATTTTCCCTCAAGATTAGACCTGGATTATGGGTTTTAAGGAGAAACACCATAGAGGTAAAGTTCCATATCAAGAACACATACAATCAATATGACTTATCATTATTGATATTAACCTTGATCACTTGGCTGAAATAGTGTTTGTCAGGATTCTCTTCAGTAAAGTACTTGTTTTTCCCTCTATCTAAACTGTGCTCTTTGAAAGGAAGTTAGTATGTGTAGTCCCTGCTTAAGAGGAAGTTGTGCTCCACTACTTTAAAGGAGAAACTTGTACATATATTACTTGGAATCCTTCTACATAGGAGATTTGTCTCTTCTCTACTTATTATTTATACTATGATTGATTTATTTCTGGATGGATACACACCTATGTATTTTATACTTTGGGATATAATCTAATGTTATTTTTTTATTTGAATTATTTCAGTGTTGGTCATGAAGAGCTCTTTCATTTGACTTTGTGTGTCTTTGACATACCTTTGTAATTGTTTAGTTTACTTTTGTGTTTTTATTTTTTAATTACATTGCATTTATTGTTATTATTACATTTTGTTATTCAGTTAGTACACAAGTCCTTATTTAGTGGATTAAATAATGCTGATTTAGGGACGCTGGGTGGCACAGGAAGTTAAGCTTCAGACTCTTGATTTCAGCTCAGGTAGTGATCTCAGGGTCCTGAGATTGAGCCCAGCATAGAGCTTCGAGTCTTCTTGAGATTCTCTCCCTCTCCCCCTCACCCTCTCACTCTTTTTTTCTTTCTCAAAAATAAGTAAGTAAATGAAACATTAAAAAAAATTACTAGAGAGGCAAAGAAGCAGGAAAATAATACCTATAATAAAGGAGAAAAATAAATCAAAACTATCCAGAAATAGCACAGATGATAGAATTATTAGACAAGAATGTTAAAGCAGCTAGTATACCTATAATTCATATGTTGAAGAAGTTAGAGGAAATATTGTTTGTGTTAAATAGACAAGTAAGAGGTATAAATGGAACTCAAATGAAACTTAGATAAAAACTATAATGACTGAGGCAGAAAATACAGTGAATGGTATTCACAGATGATTAGACACTGTAGAAAAAAGCAGTAATAAATTTTAAGACATAGCAATAGAAACTATCCAGAATGAAACAGGGCAAAACAAACAAACAAACAAAAAACACTAAATAAAATGAACAAACAAGATGATGTATTGAGATCTTTCCTAGCATTACAAATTCACAAATGAAATACAGACAGAGCTCCAGTAGGAGACAAAATTTTGTCCTCCCATGTTTGGCTATACTTGACTCTAATTCTTGCCATTTCTATAATTCATGAAAATCCTGTACCATCCTGCTATTTCTATGAATTCCCTGGGGATTACTGTCCTATCTGCTTACTGTTTCTGCTGCCACTCTTTTGCTCATCATCTACCCAGAAGCTATACACAGCCCTTCACTACTTTCCAAAATGAGTTAATGATATTACTGTGAAGATTGGTCACATCGTGGGTCATTTAATAATACATACATCACATCTCTTCTCAAATCAGCTCCTCTGCACTCATTTCCTTATTCTGTTCTTATTTGGATTGATGGGGAACTCCAAAATCTTCTTGTTTTCCCTTTAAAAGAAATTTAACCCTCTCCAAGTCTTAAGTAAACTCATGTTAGAGGGCAGTGAATGGATGATAAATAGCAGAGTTTTTTTCCTGTTATATTTGTGTGGCCTCAGGGGAGCCATAACAATATTTCTATTCTTTTATTATTTGTGACATTTTATCTATACAGAAACAGGTCAATATATTAAAGTCAGCAATATTTTTAAAAAGATTTATTGATTGGGGCACCTGGGGGGCTCAGTGGTTGAGCATCTTCATTCTGCTCAGATCATGATCCCAGGATCCTGGGATCAAATCCCACATTAGGTTCTCCACGGGGAACCTGCTTCTCCCTCTGCCTTTGTCTCTGCCTCTCTCTATGTTTCTCTCATGAATAAATAAATGAAATCTTAAAAAAATATGTTGATTAATTTTAGAAGACTAGAGAGTGCACATGTACAAGCTCAAGGAGAGCTGAGTGGGAGGGAGAAAGAGAATCCCAAGCAGATTACCTGCTGAACCCAGAGCCTGACTGGTGTTAGGGGGAATTTCATGACTCTGAGTTCACAATCCGAGCTGAAATCAAGAATCTGATGCATAACCTACTGTGCCACCCTGGTGTCCCTAAGTCAACATTATTTAATCCACTAAATAAGGATTTGTGTACTAACTGAATAATAAAATGTAATAATAACAATAAATGTACTGATGTAAATCAGAATATTTACAATTAAGCAAAATTCATTAGGTTACAGGTATCTAATAGCAGGGATCTAACTATACAGAATAATAATCCAGAATATTCTCTATCCAGTAAGAGAACAACACAATTCCATTATTGGCTATTAATGAATTTAAAGGATAAATCTACCCTGTGGCATTAATCATGAAGATACTTAGAACATTTTTTAACATTTTATTTATTTATTCATGGACACACACACACAGAGAGAGAGAGAGAGAGAGGCAGAGACACAGGCAGAGGGAGAAGCAGGCCCCATGCAGGGAACCCGATGCAGGACTCGATCCCAGGACTCCAGGATCACGCCTTGGGCCGAAGGCAGGAGCTAAACCATTGAGCCACCCAGGGATCCCCAATACTTAGAGCTATTGCAAGTATTTTGGACCTTAATTGTTTTGAGGATCATGTATCATTAGAGAACATCACTTTCCTGACTTAGAAAAAATGTTTCCTGTGGTACCCATTTGTTAGATTAAATGGTTAGTTGTCTCACCTTAAAAAAGTTCTCTAAGCATTAATGTAAAGAGGATAGAGTATGTTGTTAGTTACAACAGACACTTCTTTACTCAATAAAGACAATTAAACCTAACCCACTCCATTTTCAGTTTATCTAAAGATCATAAGATGTGTTTATAACTACCAATATCATAGGGATTCCATATAAATCTGACTTCTGAATATGTATACATGGAAGGAGATTTGTACTAGATGCCACTGTGCAAGTTTCCTGATGTTACAAGTGAAGAGGAGACTCATCTAGTTACTAAATTCACATAAATAAGTCACTTTTTAGAGCATCAGGTAAGTTCAGCTGTTTTGGGGACTCTTAATAAGGAATGCCCCCTCTCTCAGGAAGGTTTGCCTCTTCCACAAGCTGTATTTTAAAAAGGCAGTGTGTGTCAGCAGCCTAAGAGCTGGCTCAGTCAAATTCACCTTGACCATGATTGCTATGTCTCATGTCTCAGCCAGAGTGATCACAAACCCACTTCACTCAGGTTGTGCTAGGTGGACAATGGTCAAGGTCCTTCATATACGTTTTCTTTTCATTAAATCCTGAAATATTCTAGTGAGAGAGCATATAATGTGCTCACTTTGCATGTGAGAAAAGTGAGACCAACTATGTTATCTCTTGCTGCTTCACCATTCAGGATGATTCCAATAGTTTTGAGAATTAGAAGAAAGAATTCTACTCTCCAGATGTATTATTTTCTGACCTCAGTACATATCACCAAAAGCATTTTTCCAGAGACACAATAATACAAGTAGTCTTCCTGAATGAAACTCCTCAAGGAACTTAAAAAGTCCATTTATCCAAATAATGTAGTTGAGGTTGAGTTATGTACTTCAGTAACATTACTAAGCTAAGACATTTTTCTTTTTGGCAGACCAGTCTAAGAATTTCCACTTCCTTTCCATGTGTAAATACATTCTAAGTCCACATAGTTAACAGACAAATAAACTGAAAATTTGGAAAATCAATCATAAATTAGATTGTCATTTTTAAATAATCATAAAATATAAATTATCTCAAAAGTGTTTATGTGTGGAAGATACTGAAAAATGTTAAGATGGAAACAGGTTTCAAATGTAAATCCTCTCTTCATTTGTGGAATAATATGCTGAAATCCACTTAGGTAAGCATCCAAAGAGATATGACCTCTCTTTTTAAATAGCATCTATCAAAATAGATATGTTAACACCTTCAGTTTCATAATAATAAAAGATAGAAAATGATATACCATCTTGTTGGGTATGGATCTCAGCAAAGATTGTCAAAACTTTCCAGGTCACTATTCTTCATTGGGAGAGATAGACTTGAATTATGATATCCATGTCAAGATTTCCAGAAGATGAATTAGACTTTAAATTTGGGTTGTGTCTCTAAAGAAGACAAAATAAATTTCAATTCCCAAATTAAGAGTTTTCAACATTTATCACTTCTAAAAATAAAGTATTTACATATATTTTTTTTTGTTTTATGAAAAACATGGCCATAAATGAACTTTCCCCAATTATGTGGATCCATTTGAAGGTTTTTAACAGCAACTTCAAGGAATTGTCAAGACCTGTAAACAAACCTGATTCCTAAAGAAGCAGTTGACTCATACTGGGAGAGAGATTTAGCAAGGGAGGTAAGATTGACTTCAGAATGATAGTTATCTGAAGGATGTGATTCAGATAATATGTATTTTATAGGTTGATGGGAGGACTGGTTGGTAGACAACTAAAAAATATTCTAATGAGATGCCATAGAAATGGTTTTGAAATATGAGCAGGAGGATAGGCATAGAGGGAGCCAACTCTTAACAGCCGTGATATATAAATTCTATGTCCAGCTAGTAAGAGTCACACTTCAGCAACCTGCTATTTGCAATTTAAGTAAGGACTGATCTTCCAACTCCATCATGTCTCACAATTGGTGCTCTAGAAACTATACTCTCATTCTTTTGGGAAGTCCTCCCAAGTTCCTGTCACCTCACCCAGAGCTCTCTGCTCCACTGAGGTGAGCTGTGGGGATGCCCTCTGTTCTTCTAGTAGCAGCCGAGGCAGCAACGTATTCCATGACAACTGCCACAAGCTTTGTGGCCAACCCATGAGTGGCCAACTGACCAGCTGTGAGAACAGTGTCTTTGCCCTTATGGCCACTCTTTGATTGTCTCGAACATGTTCAGATCTGATCAAGGAACTAGCTGTCTCCCATTCACATCCTGTGGTTCCAGTTCTTGCCATCTAGCATCTTGTAGACAACCTTTGAGCTTCCATCTTCCAAGTTACCAGTCCTATGATCATCAACCCCTGAGCTTACCTGACTTATGACTGTTAAGCATTGAGCTAACTGACCCAGGACATCAGCCACTGAGCTTTCTTATGATCCTCAGCCCTTGAACTACCTATCTTATCAATGCTGTTCTCTAAGCTACATGTCCAACTGTTAGAAACCCATAAGTTATGCATACAGCAAGTTTCAATAATACTCCTCTTCCTTGAGGACTGGCAGTAAGTATCCTTATTAAAAATGATCATAAATAGCTGGAAACAGCCTCTTATTCATTGTCTTCAAGAGATCACTCAGCTTCACATCAATAAATTATGTGATCTCTTTTAATTCTATACTAAATTTCTTCAATAAGGATTTTCTTTGTTTTAGGAGTTATCACTTATTTTTATAAAAAAGTTTGATCTTTTCTACCTAGATGAAATTCCTTTTCTCTATTTTCTTTCCAATTAAAGTACAGCTTGGCATACATATCATGCTTTACATGTGTTATCATTTATGTGTACCTTATTTTATGTCTAGTTATTTTCTTGGTTACATCAACTGCCTTATGCTATGTATTCTAGGTTATTCATGGAGAGTATTGAAATTGTCCAGAATTTAAGAAAATGATTCATTAAGATGACTTTGAAAAAAAATATTAAAGTATATGGACCAATGTGACTTGGTGACACAGAAGTATTCATGTAGTACATGGCTTAATTTGGGGTTTGGCTTTAGGGTCCTTCAGATAATAGTAAATTTAGCCTCATGGGATGCTACTGGTCAGAATAGGTTAAGCATTATAACAAATAAATCCCCAAATATATAATGATTTAAACACATCCTTGTTTTTCTAACAATACTGTGCAAAGAAAGAGGTCAGAAGAGAAGTCCTATTCTATACAGTCTTTAGAGTTTACTGATAGGGAATTGACTCCAGAAACTTGACAGAAACTCGACTTGTGATTACCAACATGGCCCTAAGAGTTGCATTCCATTTTAGTCAAGTATGGAACTCAGTCCCTTAGCCTTATATAACCATAGGAGAGGCTGTTACATATAACATGTATTCATGAAGACGAGGGTTACATATAATTAGTAGAGCATCTAATAATTTCCTAGAACAGGGACTAATTTGAGATAGATTTGGGAAGAAAAAGAAAATCCCCACTTCCTGCCATATTATACCTAAAATTCTAACTGTGAAAAAAAAGTGATTATATTTATTTTACAGAATTCAGATATTTGATGCTCCTGTTTCAGTTTACCAAATCCTGTTGTATTCCATATTATTTTTCAACTTGCAGCTATAGGAATACAGTCCTGTTTCCTAAAATTACTATCTTTCAAATTTGTTTCTTCTTTGCTCATCTCAACTTAAAACTGTCAAATCTAACTAATATGACCCTTTGCCAAATCAGTTTGATGTCCATAACCAGGTATTATGGCTTGATTTTAATCAGTGCTGACATTGTGTTTACTATTAGACATAGGGCACAGAGAACAACTACTACATGCCAGTCACTTCTTTATATTACCACATTAATCCTCATCACTACTCTCTTATACCAAAACTATCACTGTTTTTATAATCTAGAAGACTTAGGTTCAGAAAAATCAAGCAAGTTGCCTGTGTGTGTGTGTGTGTGTGTAAAATATAAAGTTTCAAAGAACAGTTGAAATTCAAATCCACATCTGTCTGTTCTGGTACTTATGTCCTGTTTGCAATCATTTACTTGAGTCTCAAATGTTCCTGTTCTGCTGTACCTTACTTCATGTCTAGTTACTCCATTGGGTTATGTCAACTACCTTATGCAATGTTGATAATTTATAGAAAAATTGTAAAAAGAAGGAAAATCATGGAAAAAATATATGTCATTTATTCCACATTGCTAGTGCCAGGCATTTTATATATATTAACCCTAATCTTTGTCACAAATTGAGAAGTCTTACCTCTGCTTTACTGATGAAGAAATAGGCTCAGTAAGATTAAACTTCTAGCCTAAGATCTCATTACTAAGAAGTGAGAAAGTACAAATTTGAAATCAAAACAGTATTATTACTCTTTTTATATGTAGCTGAATGCTAACATTAGTCTGTTGACAGTTTGATTATGAATTTTGATTTTGTTGCTGGTACCCAAAGAGGAAAAAAAAAAAAGAAAAAATCAAATATCAACCATACGGAGAATTGAAATTCAACATAATTGAATGGCTGAGTCTATATGAATAATAAGTATGCTTTGTAAACATCAGAATTACGTCACTAATTCTATCATCCATTCATTTTGAAATGATTCTTTCCATTCCCATTTACAAAATATAAGCTGATATGTGAAAATGTGACTAGATAATAAATATAAAAGGCACATTTCAACTGTGAAATACTTTTCAGTTTACTGGAAGTCTCTGTCTTGGAATGCTACAGTCATCCTGTAGAACATTCAGATTGCTTCACCATGTCCATACTTATGGTATCTGAGTCAATTACTCATATAATTATTTTTCCAGATCTGTAGATATATAAAGTAAATTACAGAGAATTTTTTGTAAAAAGAGATGACTTTCTTCATTCATTGCTGTACTCAAAACATATCTTTTGGCTAACAACTATGTGACATGCACTATTGTATTTATTGTAATACAGCAGTGAGCAAACAGGAATAATTCCTGCTCTCATGGACCATGACATCTAGTAAAGATGATGATCAATGAACTTAAAAATAAATAACTGAATGTATAACTAGGACTCATAATAAGTATTATGAAAGAAATTAAATTCATTTATAGATAATGTGAAATTTGGATAGAGGGGCTGCCAATGAGATTGGAAGGGCTGTGGGATCCTCTCTGAGTAGAGAAGTCCTAACACCTGGAAGGTGAAAAGGAAGTAGCTGTACAAAGAGCAGAGGGAAGCATAGTGCAAGATTAGGAAACAACAGGGATCCCTGAGTGGCACAGCGGTTTAGCGCCTGCCTTTGGCCCAGGGCGCGATCCTGGAGACCCGGGATCCAATCCCACGTCGGGCTCCCGGTGCATGGAGCTTGCTTCTCCCTCTGCCTATGTCTCTGCCTCTCTCTCTCTGTGTGTGTGACTATCATAAATAAATAAAAAAAACATTAAAAAAAAAAGATTAGGAAACATGTGCCAGGACCAGTGATTGAAAGAATTTGGTAAGTTTGAGAAGGTCAGAAGAGATTGAAGTGGCTGAATTGATGAAGAAAGAGGAGAGTAGAATGTGAGATTGTGGAAGTAGTCAAGGTATAGACTATTCAAGGTCTTGGAATGTACATTTTTCATTGTATTCCCAGGAAATGAAAATGTTGTTTATGTTTTAAACAAGAGAATGATACTGGTTCTAAAATGTTGTTCTGGACTTCCAGTTTCCAGTCTGGCTTGGAAGTTGTTGCTGTGGAACAATTATAAAAAGTGTAACATACTTGCATGTAATGAAAATGCCATAAGAAAAAGAGAAAGGAATAGAAGAATTATGTGAAGCAATAATGACTGTGAAGTGCCCCAGGTTAATGATAAGACATTAAGCCACAGATCAAGGAAGCTCAGAGAACATATTCCAGATAAATGCCAGAATAAGCTACAACTTAGACATACCATACTTAACCTGCAAAAAAAAAAAAAAAAAAAAAAAAAAAAAAACAAACAAACAAAACAAACAAACAAACAAAAAACAAACTTAAAAACCTTAAAAGAGGCCAGAGGGAAGAAAAACATCTTACCTATAGAGCAGCAAGAATATGAATTACATCAGATTTCTGTTCAGATGCTTTGTAAGCAAAAAAAGAATAGAGAGAAATATTTAAAGTATTAAAAGGAAAAATGCATCAACCTAGAATTCTGGATACAGCAAAATTATCATTCAAAATGAAAGAGAAATAGAGATTTGGTCAGATACAAAACAGAGAATTTAACATCAGTAAACCTCCCTTGCAAGAAATAAAATAAATCCTTTAGAATGAAGGAAAGTTATATAGGCCACATACTTGCATCTACATAGAAAAAGGGAGTGTAGTAGAGAATAAATAAATAAATACCACTCTGACCATAGTGAAAAGAACAAATTAGAAGGATAAGAAGTGGAAGCAGGTAAGTTGTGGAGATGTGGAAATGATGACAACTTGAGGAACTGCAATGAGGAAATATTTATGGATAGAAACAGACACAGTTGAGATCTACTGAGAAGAAAGAAACTCGGCACTTGCTTATTGTTTGTAAAGTGGTAAGGGAAAGGAAAGGACCAAGGTTGATGTGCAGATCTTTGGCTTAAGAAACCAGTAGATAATTTTTTACTTACTAAGATGGGAAAGTATATGAGAGAACGTTTGGAGGAATGAAATCAAGATTTCCACTGTGGATGCTAAATTTGACTAAAAGAGAAAGAAAAGTCATCAAAAGCAAGATGTCTAATAAGCATCTGGACTAAAAATAAATCTTATCTCAGTATAAAGAATATGTGATTTGTTCAACATTTTAAAATGTTTATTGAGCATCTACTGTGTTCAAGAAACTGGCAACTGGTGATGTTGATATGAATAAGACATAGTCTTTGACCTCAAGCAAGTCAATGTTTTGGTGATACCAGGAAAGAGAGGCTTTAAGCATATAGATTCAATATCATAAGTGCATTAGTTAATTTGCAAATAAAGTTCTGTAGAGGAAGGAAAAAAGAAGGAAAGCAAAATGAAGTAAAGTGTCTTAGGGAGCATTCATCGTCCAGATATGACTCATAGTTTATATTTTCCTACTGTATACATTAGAATTATTAGGCTATTTTATTAAAATGTGGCAATGTCCTGGATAGAGCTACTAAATCCTTGAGTGAACACTATTTGTGCTCAGCCAGGTTGATAGACATATAACAAGAACAAAGAAATTCAAATTTCGATGCTGGGGTCATATGAGGAAAGTCACAGTATTTCCTAGAAAGGACAGGTGAGGAATTGAGAAAGTGGAGTCTTTCCTAATCTCTGCAAACAACCAAGACAAATAGGCCAATATAAAAATGACTTGCAGCTTTTATACTAATGTGGGGAGAATCAAATGGAACGTTTAAAACATCATGCATGGGGCAGCCCGGGTGGCTCAGTGATTTAGCACCGCCTTCAGCCCAGGTCGTGATCCTGGAGACCGAGGATCGAGTCCCACATCAGGCTCCCTGCATGGAGCCTTCTTCTCCCTCTGCCTGTGTCTCTGCCTCTCTCTCTCTCTCTAATGAATAAATAAAATCATAAATAAATAAATAAATAAATAAATATAAAACATCATGCATGGAAGTGAGTAAAAAGATGAAGAAATATCTTTGAGATAGTGATTCTGGATCTGCTGTAAAGAATGCACAGTCATTCCCAGAAGACATAATAGAGAAGGATGTTCCAGAAAGGAGAAACTTGTACAGCCTCTGAGATTTAAAAAAGAGGGTTTAGGACATATTGAATATTTAAATAAAACTGAAATATGGGTGTCGTGGAGCAGAATAATGGGCTCTAATGAAACTCTAATGCAAATAGTTCCCTCTAATGAACTCTAATGAAAAAATGGAGAATGTATTAGACTTATGGGCTCTAAATAATATTTTGTTAATTAATTGAAAATGTTAATTGACTATTATGTGAGAATGAAAATATCACATACTCTCGATGTGATTTTCATTATCTTGTGTTATTTCATCATATCTTCAACCAATCATCTCTAACACAAGATAGAATTCCTCAGTATTTTTTTTTCCATTTCAGGCTCTTGAGACTATATAGAGTTGCAACAAATGTGAAGAAAGTCTTGGTAGACATCAAGGGGAATTACAGATAATAAATTAGGACACATGTCAGCTAGGTATGTGTATTATACTCTCCTGCATCTGTCATGAAAATGTGATAAAGATTTGATGATACCAGGCTTCTCTCAGTTCCATGTCCTGCATCTAACTTACATTTTAATTACTTATAATTAATGATGGGATCACATTCAACTTGATAACTATAGCCTCTGCTGTGTCCCAGTTATCAAATACATTTCAATAGCAGTTATATGAAGACTAAATCTATTTTTTACTATGGACTAAAATGAAAGACTTCAGTTATCTTTTTGAAACTCATATGCAGCATGCCTACATGCTGGGGAAGACATTTCATAGACTAGTGGGTTATCACTTCTTTTTGAACTTAGCAAGGAACAAAAGAAGTAAAGAGAATCTTGAACTAAATCATGAGGAATTTAGATGTGACACAAAAAAACTATTTTGGTTGAAAGTTATCAAGGTGAGAGGAGAAATCTTTTTTGGAAGCAAATAAGAGTTTAAGAGATTTCATTTATCTATAAAGGCTTAAAGCTCTTAGAGGAGATAAGCAATTTATCAAATAGACTTCTCAAACTCTCAACTCTTGATGACTCAATATCCTGTTATTTTTGCCAGTAACAGGCTTTGGACAATGGGAAATTATCTGAGACTTTCTTTGAGAAAGAATGTGGTATACTGAATTGGAAAACACCCCACATGAGACATCAAATATTTCTTCCTCCACTACTCGAAACAAAAAAAAAAGTTGAAATTCAGGAGAAAGACTAATATTTCATTTGCACCAAGGTCGTGCTTTCTGTGACATTTAAAAAATAAAATAAAACATTTAAAAAATATATATCACAAGTGTGTTCATATCACCCCCTTCCCCTTTGCATGCTTGCATGGGTACATTAAATCTTACATTTTTTACATAGCTTTACATAGAGGTTACATAGCTTTATGAAAGCTATAAACATTTTAAAACATCTTTTCTCAGGGAAAAATCACAGCAGTCTTCTGGACTCTTTGATGGATAATATAGGGATGATGGACATTGGTGGGAAAAGAGAATTGTGCAGAGGGGAAGTGACTTCATGGTTACTGATGTTACCATGCCTCCCTATGGCCGTATTCCCCAAAGGAACTGGGATGTTAGTGTGATAGGAAAACAGCCACCAAAAGGATCAAGTTACTATTGGAATATCTACCTTTCTCCAGTTATTCCCAACTACATCGTCTTTGACCTCCTGAGTTGTAGTTTGAAAAGAGATATTTCTGGTTCTGGATGACTACTGACCCAAGGGAATAGATAGCTAGCTAGCTAGCTAGCTAGCTAGCTAGATAGATAGATGATAGAGAGATGATAGATGATAGAGAGATAGAGAGATAGATGATAGATGATAGATGATAGAGAGATAGAGAGATAGAGAGATAGAGGCACAATCCAAAATAAGGCCCAGAGACTGTTCCTTACAGGTGTCCAAATAAGAACCATTCACATATCTTTCTTCATGTGACACTAAAATATTTCCTAATCCTTGTTCACTTTAATTGTATGAAGACAGGTGTCTTAGTAAATTATCTCAGGTGCAGCCATTAATTCTGGAATGCAAGTACACAAGCTGATGACGTTTGATATCATTTATCTTCTTAGTTGAATGTCACCAACAGACATGGATGATATTTTTACTAGTAAAACCAAGTATGTCATCAGTGTTACCATGTAGGAAAAATCACATGCATTCCCTCAAGTCTTTGGAAATAAAACCCAATTTTTAAATATGAAGAATATCAAGTTGTCAGGGTGTAGTAGCTCTTTAAAATGTACTCTAAGATGCTAAACTGAAATCGACTGCCAAGACAAATACACAGAGAACAACACCACATAATTAGATTGTCAGCTGAGTATTAAAAATATGGAATAGTATGAGGTTTTTCATCTGGAAAATCCCGTAAGTGTTAGTAAGTAGGATCTATTTCAGTACATTAAATACTTTCTCCGAGTTACAACATTATGTCAATTCTTCAAAGGTGAGGACTGTCTTCCTAACCATGTTTTTTCTTGTAGATAATAACTGGGGTAAACATCCATTCAAATGGACTCCTTTTACAAGCATTATTTAGGGGTGGGAACAGAAGGAAAACAGGTACACAGGTGATTGCATCATAAATTCTCAAGCCTGATAACAGGGGAAGATTAGGATGGTGGATACATAGGACATGTAAACTGGACTTATTTTATGGAAGAGTGGGAGGTCATCTTCTCAGGCAGCACAATAAGGAACTAATGAGATGTTATGATGCTAACCGATCTAAACTATGGGTAGGAGAAGAGTCTGGGCATGTACCACCAAGGTATATAAGCAATCTGGTCTACTTCCATGCAGATTCAGACAAGGTGCTCTTCATTGCTTACCTGAAGTGTGTTCATATCACCATGCCATCCAACATTTGCTCTTCTGGAAACTATGGTTCTCCTCTCGGGAGTTACTGCCATGTTCCTGTTACCTCATCCACTACTTTCTACACTGCTGCTATGAACTGTGGTAATAGACTCTGCTTGCCCAGCCAACACAGAACATGGCTTCTGGACAACATGAAGACCTGTGGTAAACTTTCCAGCTATCGACCATCCAGCCGTGTGCCCACAACCTATGAAATTTCTTGCTACCCTTCCACTATGTACTGTGCCTCCAGGCCCTGCAGAGGAACGAGTTTTTTTCCCATCAGTTCTTATCTCTCCAGTTTCTGTCAACCTTCAATGCATCATAGACCTCAGAACTGTCTGTCCAGTCGTTCTCGCCCACAGATCCACCTCTCTTATGGCTGTCAGCCACAGAACTTCATCTCCTGTGGGTATCGACCACTGAATTTTGTGTCCAGTGCCTGCCATCCTTTGAGATATCTATCCTGTGACAGTCAACCTCTTGGTTATGCCTTAAGCAGCTTCAGACCTCTGGACTATGTGTCTAACAGGTTTCAACCTGTTCGCTACATTTACAACAGTTTCCAACCAGTGTGCTCCTCCTTTGGGACTTGGCAATCTCCATTTATTAGAAGATCTTGCTGAACTGTCATTCTTGCATCTTGCTAGTAAAGAAGTATTTTCTTTAGATTGATGGATTGTTTTTAGGCTGATGGGTCATCGTGCTTTTAGTTAAGTTACTATTTTAAAATGTACTCTTATTTGATCAGATTCTAAGTGATTTTAATAGTTTGCTTATTCACTAGAATATTCTTGATATTTGGTTTCTTGATTTCTATGCCATTAATGTGTTCTTCTGAAAAAAAATTGTGGTTATCTCTAAATAAACTTACTTCAAATAATTCAGAAAACAATACTTTTTGAATTCTTTATTATCCTTCATGAAGATAAAGCCTTTAGTTATACTAAACCAAATATATTTGAAGAAAAAAAAAAGGAGTGTCTGAATAAAGTGAACAAGATAGATACTTTTGCGGTCCTGATTGAATACGTGATACCACTTGAGCATTAAATATGCATCTGCATTTTCTAAAACTTAAACAGGGAATTATGAAGGTTCTTGAGTCAGAACAGACTTTGTTTTATCACAGTAACTTATATATAACTTCAAAATTCCAAAAGCTTGAAATTACAATGGTTTATTTATCATTCATAATACACATTCATTGTTTCATCTTCAAAATCATTCTCATTCTCAGATTCAGGAGTAGGGAGTCTTCACTATAGGAAATGTTGCCAGTAGAGACAGAGGGAAGATGGCAAGAGAGTCACCTGTCAACTCTCTATATATGTCTTTCAACATATTGTGGAACAGAGCAGGTTATAATGTTCACCTTACCTTATGGGATAATCCACAAAGGGTTTACATATTTTAATTCTGAACAATGGAAAGCACATAATATTTCCCCCTTGAATTAAACTTATCAAGTGCTTCCTCCTACCTCCTCATGGATTCTTACCTAGAGAACACTGTTACTTAGAACTTATTTCTCTCTTTTATACGTATGTAACTAATTAATTCAATTCTTCCATGTACTTAGTGAGACTTCTCTTCCTACAAACAACTTCTCATATCTACCATACTGATACTTTCAATACGTCATGGTACCACTACATAATCAGAAACCTGCTATGACCACCACTAGGAAAAAATGTTATTTCCCCCATTTTTACAGATAAGAAAAAGTCCAATAGGGCAAGCAACTTGCCAAAAGACCCAGTTAAGTTGAATTCCAAAGGCATTCATTTATTCTCCATATTACCTATAGTCTTTTATTTTTTTTTCCTTTTTTTTTTTTTTTTTGGCCTATAGTCTTTTCCATTTAGTTAATGAGCAATCTGGAAGCCTCTCAGAAGTTGTCAATACCTTGGGAACCATGACCTTCAACTCTAAAACTGCCAAGTCTAAACTGAAAACAAAACTATTTCTTCTCTGTCTCAGCCACAGCCCACCCATCTCTCTAGGATGCTGACTAATTTTAATGGTACATACATTTATGTCCTCTCTGCAGTCTTACTTCCTATGTAGATGGTAGGAAATGTCCTCATCATATTAAATTTCTCTAAATCATATATTTATATATATGTATACACACATTTATTAGAAGGATTATTAGGTTATTATTATTTATTAGAAGGTTTTATATATATATATATATGTGTGTGTGTTTGATATAGAACTTATATATACAAGTTTTCTAGCCTAAAACTTAGCCTTCTCTAGTGCATTTTCTTCTCTTTCTCCTTTTCTTTTTCTCTTTTTATGATGTACTCTTATAAAATGCAGTTCTTTTTATTTATTATTTATTTTTTTTAAAGATTTTATTTTATTTATTCATGAGAGACACAGGGAGAGAGGCAGAGATCTAGGCAGAGGGAGAAGCAGGTTACCTACAGGGAGCCCGATGTGGTACTCGATCCAGGGATTCTGGGATCACATCCTGAGCAGAAGGCAGATGCTTAACTGCTGAGCCATCCAGGCATCCCTAAAATGCAGGAGGTTTTAGATGAGATCCAGTAATAATAATGATGATGAAAGTAATAATATTTAATAATAATAATACCACTAAAAAAGATTGTAGGCTAGTGATAATGATAAAAGTTAACAGCAACCATACTAAGTATATTGCATAACCTCTTCTTGATTAACTAATTTAATCCTTAGACTCATCTGTGGAGAAAATACAATGTTATTAATTCCATTTTGAAGATATAAACATTGAGTCATGAAAACATCTGGTAGTTAATTGATATTCTAAGTGAGCATCAGAGATAAGATTACAAATCTATGAAATCTGAGTATTGAGCTCTTATTCTGAATAACTGTATATGCAGCCTTCCAGGAATTAGCTCATGACCATAACACAGAAGTAAGAAGTCATTAGCGATCTGATGTCAAGCAAAGCATTTTTCTTAACTACATGGGGTAGAAATGTCCATTATGGCATTAACTTTTAGAAGAGACAAGATTGTTGAAGAACATGTCTTTGCAACATCAAAGTAAATTAACAATGAGAATTTTTTTTTTTTTTAGTCTAATGGTTGGCTAGAATTTTCTTTTTAAATTACAGAGAATTAGAAAGAAAAGTAATATTTGATTTGCATCTACTATGTACCAAGCACTCTGTTAAGTATTTTCACATTTTTTATCTCATTCTGTCTTCCCAACAGTCCTGCAAAGTAGGTGCTATTAGCTCGGGTTTTATGTCAGAAGGTAGTGAGGTACTGAGAGAAAACAAGTTTCCAAGGTCACACACAAATAAATATGTTTCAGTAGTACTTAGTAAGAGAGTGATTCATAATTTGTGAAGGCATAGTCTTGACAGCTCCATCTCAAAATATTTAACTCTTACTTGCAATATCTCTTGATATTCTTACAATGTTTTCCTGAAAAGATAAGCACAAATCAGACTTGTATTTCTATCTGGTCACACACTTGTGTTATAATTTTCATAATACTTCATCTTCATTTACTCCTGTTTCCTAAATTTTTAATTTTGCTCATCTGCCCTTCAGTTGTTGAACCAATTAATGATCTATAAAGCCAATAGGGTAAATGTAGCTACAGTATCCACCATCTTAGGTTACCACTAAAATTTAAGAATCATTTGAACTCAATAGTTACAATTTAATTGCTATGTAAGTATGGGTTTGCATACATTTTGTTTTATTAAATCATGGGATCACTGTTGCAATATTTAATAGCACTGGGGCAAATGGAATTAGAATACAAATATATATGTGGTGGCAAAAAAGGAAGATAAAAATTCTATCATGACTTAAAAGGCTGGAAGGTGACCTCCATTACTTTTTTTAAGGGCCATTTACTGGAAAATTTAGCTTTCTTTGATCTTCTGTGTTTACCCTAAAGGATTTTTAACCTTTGAAAAAAATTGGGAAAGAGTTCCGTAATTCTTTTTTAATGAGTTACAAGGAATCTGCTGCCTCATTAGATAAAGGGATTTTGTTTCTTATTCTTCAGAGGCGTGGGAATTTCTCTGAATTATCTGATATTAGGGAGCTTATTCCTTGCGTCTTAAACTTGCCCTGGATACAGAGCCCAAACTCTACATAAAGACTAACTAATTGAGTGACCTAGATTCTTTAACATAATGTATTAGCTTCCTGTGGCTGCTATAACATATTACTACAAACCTGATGGCTTAACATAATAGAAATGTATTCTCTTGCAATTTTGGAGACCAGAAGTCCAAAATCAGTTTTATTGCACTAAAGTCATGATGTCAAAAGGGCTGGTTCTTTCTGAAATCTCGAGTGGAAAATCCATTCCTTGCCTCTTCCAGCTTCTCAAGGTTGCCAGCATTGTCATCATTCCTTCACTTTTGTCAGCATCACTCCATTCTCTGCCTCTGTCATCAGACTGCCTGGTTTCTGATTGCCTCCTTAGGAGAACTACCATGACTACATCAGGCTCCCCCAGAAACCTATCTCAAAACTTTTAACTTAATCATGCCTGCAAAGTCCCTTTTGCCACATAGGATAACATTCACAGTATCCAAGAATTAGGAAGTGGGCATTTTGGGTGAGTGGGCAGGTTTCTATTTAGCTTTTCATGCAGAAAAAAGCAATACAAATAGAGGAATTAATGGAAGGAAAGATCTTTTTAATAATTCAGTGAAAATAGAGGTATTCATATGCTTCTCCAAATCCTTCAGAAGACAATGACACCCAAATGGTTTTTACTTTCTGCTAAAACTTATTATTGTGATGAGCTTATTTGCTCTATCACTGATGCTATCATCTCTGTGTCTTGCCAAGATGCAGACTAAAATAGATGACAATTCTGTAGAGGTATCAATTACAGAACATGGTGTGTGAATGGTTATAATGGTTACCCGTGACTGTGATGGGTAGGTAAGATGGCAAAACAAAAGCAAATGACAGGAGTTGATCCAACATGGATGGACCTACAGGGTATTTTGCTAAGTGAAATAAGTGAAACAGAGAAAGACAAATACCATGTGATTTTACTTATATGTGGAATCTGAAAAACAAAACAAAAAGAATGAATAAACAAACAAAAACAGTCTCATAAATACAGAAAACAAACTGGTGGTTGCCAGAGGAGAAGGGCTTGGGGGCGGGGGGATGAGTGAAGTAGGTGAAGGGAATTAAGAGGTACAAAGTTCCACTTACAAAATAAATAAGTCATGGGACTAAAAGAAAAGCATAGGGAATATAGTCAATAATATTGTTATAACCTTGTATGATGACAGATAATAGCTACACTTATCCTGTTGAGTATAGGGTAATGTAGAGCATTGTGGAATCACCATATTGCACACCTGGAACTAATATAACATTGTATTTTAACTATAATTCAATTTAAAAAATAGAGGAGTTGAGCTAACACTACTTTTGCAAATCTCAACATTTGGTTGTCTAGAATATTATTGTACCAAATAAATTTAAATATGTTGTAAAGTCTCATGTTGTGAATATTGGTTATGCTGTGTGATGTTCTACATACTTTTTGTTGGATTTACACTAGTGTGAATGGTATTAATTTAAAATACTATTTAACACTAAATTCAAAGGAAAGCATGCGGGTTTAACAGCTGACTGACTTATTCTGTTCTCCTTTACCCTCGCCTCAAATCTACTTTGAGGAAAAATGAGACGAGATACCATATAGAAATACAGAAATAAAGTTCCACCAACCTCTGGGCTCTTCTATATATCACTAGGATTTGGAAACTCAGTGGAAAGTTGGCCATCAGCTGCCTTCTTTATTTGATTTCTTCTCTTGCCTGCCTCAGGACTGAACATTTCTGCACAAAATCCCAGGACACTCTGTAGCCAAACAATTTGCTGAAAATATAGTTCCCTGATCCTGACCCTTTTCACTTGAGAGACACTTCACAAGACAGCAAAACATGTTTAATAAAGAGTTGCTTACAGAATAAATATTGAGAGAAGCATGGAGAAAACTCAGATTGAGAAAAATGGAGAAAGTCTGTAGATTTAAATTGGTGTGCATTTTAAAAATCTAGCTGAGAAGCAGAGAATAGGAAGAGAAATCTAATTGTCATCTGTAAGGACAGTGTATTTTAAAAACTATCCTCATAGCTTATCTTACCTGAATAAGTTGGTACTGTCCTCTCTCTGAACTCATCACTGTTAATAAATGCATTCCTGTTTCCAATTCAATGTAGGTTGTAAGTTTGAATTATAGTTTATATTTTCAAGAACAAAATGCCAATTCTTCAGTTTGAATTAAAATCTTTAAATAAAATATTTCCATCCACTTTCACCGTAAGGAGCAAAAAGTGTCATTTAAGATGTACAGTACTTATAGGAACTATATGTTATTCAAATACACTTTTAAACATAGCTATTCTCTTTTGTGGGTATAGAAAAAAATAACTCTTCAACACAGGAATAAGATAAAGTCTATGTACAAAAAAGAAGCAAATCAAGAATAAATCAAACTTATTTTGGGAGAAACAGAAAAATGGTATACATCTGGCAGGAATTGGGCTTTACAGCTGAGACAATGGAATGCATGATATATAATCTTAGCCAATTAGGAAGACATAATCTTGAGAAACTGGCCTTCTTTGATACTACATATTGCAGAAACTCTAAGAAAGAAATCTCATAGAAGTCTCGGTTACTTAGCAACCACTGACCCATGAGCACAAGTTAGGTCACTAAATCTCACGTGGATTACTGTGTCTTAGAGGGGGAATTCTCCAAATGTGTCAGATGAGAAGTCATCACCAATATATGGCCTAGCACAGTTAAGAGCATAGTACATATTTTGGGGGAACAATTCTTTCTATTAATAGTTCAATGCTTTACCCTCTCTTTTAAGCAACAGTATTGAGACAAAGTATTCAGCTCAGTTCACAATATAGGATTAAGTCCAACAGTATTTTACAGTAGCCAAAAGAATGGAAAATACAGGTTCCTTGTTTTGCTGGAATCCTTATTAACCCTCTAACGACTAGCTGCAGAAACCGATAGACACGTGAACTCTTGTTAACCAATGATTGACAGATGAGAGTTTGCTTATTAATGTTAAAATCACTATTCACTGAAGCTATGGTCTACAGATGATGGGTGATGGGTGATGCTCAAAGTGGCGATGAGAGATACTTTGAAGAATCAAAATAAACTTATTTTTATAGGAGTGCAAAGATGTCAGCTGCTGTAGCTAAACAACACATTAATAAGATGTTGTGTTGTTGTCCGAGGCAGTGAGAAGGAAGAGAGTCTGGAGAAGCTGCAGACAATCTCCAGGAAAGATATAAAAACTCCGTGGGCCACAGTATCACCATACTTCCACAGCCATCACTGAACATGCAGTCAGGCTCCATGTCTCTCTCAGGCTATTCTGGGAATTGCAGCAGCACATCCTACAGAACTCACTGTTATATCCCAGTAACTCCTTCCATTACTCTTTGCTCCAGTGATGTAAGCCCTACTCTTGGGCTCTGCTTACCCAGTAGTTACCAAGGAAATCTCTGGCTCCTGGATAACTGCCAAGAAACCTTTGGTGAAGCACCAAGCTGTGAATCTCCTAGCTGTGAGATCAAGACCTGCACCGCAAGTTGTGACCCATCAAACTCCTGTGTGCCCTGCAACTCTCCAACAGCGGGCCAAGTTTGCAGTGCCTGTGAAACTACCAACATTGGACCCAAACCCAGCTGCAGCCCATGCACTCAGAAGAAGGGGTATGTATCTAATTGCTACAGACCCAGCCAATGTGCACCTAAAGCCTTCCAGAGTTTCAGCAATGGCTTCAAATGCTTTGGGGAACTTAATTGCTGGTCCAACAGTTTCCGACCCCTAAACCACTGTGGACTGGGTAGTTTGAGGTATAGAGGCTACCAGCATCTTCCCTGCATCCCCAGGGCCTTCTCACCATCGTGTTATATTGCCAGAAGCTGCCAATCCCAAAACTATTTAGTGAGAAATTGCCGATACTCAAGTTATGGACCAATGAATTGCCAACCGCTGAGATATTTTTCTAGAAACTTCCAGTCTCTGAGCTGCATTCCAAGTACCTTTCCTCCTCTGAGGTATTTATGCAGTGGTTGCAGACCTCTGAATTGCTATTGAGCAATGTTTTGCATTTATAGCTACTGGAAATTGGCCCATGGGGCTGATTCTACCAAGTAGTCACCTTCTCTAATATTCTGCTGAATTACTTCATGTGTCTTAAGAATTTTTTTTTTTTTATATTAACCTCAAGTGCAACTCCAGGACTTATTAACCACAGCCATAATCACTTGCTAGCTTGTTTTCTCTGTTGCTCTGTTAATGTCCTTTGTGTTGAGGGCTGATCCTGAAGGTGGTATTGTTTCCGAGATTCCTACAATGGACACAATGAAGAGATTCCACAAAAAATACAACCATCGCCAGTTTTTTTTTTTATGTTGGCTGTTGCTGTCCCTTGTCTGCCAATGGGAGTACCCCCTACATTCTTGATGAAGAGGGGCCTTTTTGGTTTGACTGATGATTCCAGCACAGTCTTTCAGATTATTTTGCTTTTTATCAATGGTTTTGTGGACTGCTTAACTAGCATCGTGCTAAGAAGCTAAGAGATAGCATTACTTTAAATATGTTATGTTCAGCTACTGCATCCATCCCCTACTGACTGATTATAAGGATGTGAAAGCAGCAATGTCCAACTACAGCTCAAAATCGGAAGACCTTCAGCAACCCTTCTCTTCCAAAGAAGCCCAAAAGCCCTCAATTGTCTGGTATTTGGCTTTTATTCCCAATGCCTAAGAGAGAGCTCCAGGAGTAGCAGCAGCACAAGAATTATTTGTTGAAAGAATGACAAAATACTCTTATAGATTCTTCATGATTAGTGATGATCTATGTTCATGTTTCTGCTATAATCTTCCCTTGCTGAATTATGCTTTCTGATTCTACAAAAGGTTCTGGTTCATAGTTAATAAACAAATTTCTATTGGGAAATAACATTTTGCATTGTGCTTATTTCATATTCACCAAAGTTTTATCAATGTTCTGGGCAAAATGCATAGCATTGTAGAAGTACCAGTTTTCTGTCATTTAGTTTAACAGCCTAATTTAAAATATAAAGAAGATAGAATATGAATTCCTAGGACTTGTATTTGTTTTGTTTTGCTCTATTTTTAACACACTGAGTGACATTTCTCTGAGAGTGTCTGTGATTGATATGCCTATAGAAAAGCTGGGAGAAACATTTATAAAATAAATCAATTTAGTGCAAATTGTATAAAGTATTAAATGTATATATATTTCCATGCACAATGTGTGTATTTATTGGTTTTGTAGATAAAGTTTGGGCTTTGGAATAGATTTAATATTGAACCCTGAGAGAAATTAACCTCTAAAAAGTTCTCCAAAAAGTGAAAATAAAATCATCCATCTCAGTGGTAAAAAGTAACATCTATCCTAAGAATTTTTGTAAATGAAAAGCAAATCATGTTTAAAGTCAAATAAAATGGCCTGTGGGGATGGGTGTTAACTGGAAATTGGAAGAATGGAAGATGGTCATCAATATCAGGAGTCTAAAGTTAAAACTCTTGAAGCAGACAAAAGGAGCTGCCATTTTATTTATTCAGTAGTCCTACTATGGATAAGAAAAGCTTATAGAGGGGATCCCTGGGTGGCTCAGTGGTTTAGTGCCTGCCTTGGGCTCAGGGCATGATCCCAGAGTCCTGGGATCTAGTCCCACATCGGTCTCCCTGCATGGAGCCTGCTTCTCCCTCTGCCTGTGTCTCTGCCTCTCTTTCTCTCTCTCTGTGTCTCTCATGAATAAATAAATAAAATCTTAAAAAAAGAAAGGTGTAATATTAATTTTTAAAAAAGGAATATTAATGCATTACTTCTGCTTGCATCTGTCTGTGGACACTCGAGTCACTCCTTTGTGAGTTCATTTCATTTTCAGAGAATTCTATTTGTTGAAAATATCTTCTTTATATTGACACAAATCAGATTGTTCTTAGCAACCATCCATTGACCATATAGGACCATTTTAATTCCTTTAACATTGAACAGGTGTTCAAGTATTTGAAAATAATTACTGTTGTCCTGACCGAGTATTCAGCTGTCCAAAACTAAACATACACTCTTTCTCTTTACAAACTTTAATAGAAAACCTATTCTTTGAAGCGTCGAATGAGATTCTTTGGGGATATCAAGATTTATAGATCCTCTTCTCAAGGACTATACAGAGGAGTAATATACTGAAACAAACATAATACTGCTTCAACCATTTTGAGTACAATATAAAATGAATCATAAGGAGGACTCTAACAGGAGAATTAGAGAATACTTGGTGGAAGAAAGAGCATTGGAGTGACACCTGAATGTGAGCTGACTGGGGTATGAGTATGCAATGAAGAAAAAGGAGAGTGGGGGTAATATATATTCTTAAAAAGAGGCATAGATTAGTTTAAATCAAGGGAAGGAAACATAAGATCATCAGTAAGGGAAAAAACTGGGAGAAAATATAAGACATTGGATTAAATAAATATCTTGGATAGGAAAGAGTTACTTAAAAAGGAATAGACAAATAATAGTTATAAAATAAAAGACTTGTAAATGTGGTTACAACAAGATCAAAAGCTCCTGGTAGCAGGAGACATTATAATGAAATTAAAGCAAAAATGGGGGGGTAGGGGTGAGAGGGAGTCTGAGAACTTTCTGTACTTTCCACTCAAATTTTTTGTAAATCTAAAGCCTAACAAACAGTCCTAGTGGAAAATCATCACACCTCTTATATGTCAGTTATAGCCAAATGATAATAATAATAAACCAAACAAACAAAACATACAAACAAAAAAGCAGGATTGAGAGAAAATAGTTATAACCTGCACCATAAAATTATTGTTCAGAATATTTAAGAACTACAAAAAAAGAAAAAAAAAAGCCCTAGTGACTTAAGAAGAGGTAAAGAATACAAGCAATTAGGGGTGCCTGAGTGGCTCAGTCAGTTATCAGTCTGCCTTCAGCTCAGGTCCTGATCTGGGTGCAGGGATTGAGCCCTGTGTCAGACTTCCTGCTCAGTGAGTAGTCTGCTTGTCTCTCTCTCACTGCCCCTTACCTCTGCTTATTCTTAAATACCCCTCCCTCTCTTAAATAAAATCTTTTAAAAAATATAAGCAATTATTCATAAAATAAATACAAGTGGCCAGTAAACATATTGAAAATTGTTCCATCAAGTAGTCATTGGTATTACAAATGCAAGACATTATTTTTAATCATCCATTTGGCAAACATTTTAGTTTTGTCAACTCAGAAACATATTCTTACACACTGAAGCTGGTGGTAGAATTTGACAGAGCTGCTATATGTGAATATTTAAAATGTACATATTGTATGACCACATACTTCCACTTCTTAATGTCCCCCCTACAGAAACATTCTTTCAAGTCCTACAATATTTATTTCAGTACTGCCTGGATACTGAAAAATTAGAAGCAATGGAAAAGTTCACCAAAGGGTAACAAATTAAATGTAATGTAGTCATACTAATCAATATTTTACAAGAATTAAAAACAGTGGATCCATATGACACATAAACATGTAGATCTATATGCGTTGTATGATGAAAGATATATTACTAAATAAAAAATAAGATTACAAAAATATGATAACGTGTGACTTTTATGTATAATCTCACACTTATCAATTAACATTTCTTAAAATTATTTATCATCTATTTATCTAGGCATCTATGTATCTGATTAGAATAAAAAAATTCTAGAAAAACACAACCTAAGTTATGTTAGCTTTGGGGGAGTTTTAGAAATGGTAGTTGGTGATTCTCAAAGTGATTTTTAGACTTAACAGTCCTGCTTTGATTCCCTAAGTAATTAAATTTGGTCCCATTCTATGGCTTTGTAAAGTATATATCAACAACTTCTCCTACACAACTATTTTTTTTTTAAGATTTTATTTATTCATGAGAGACGCACAGAGATAGGCAGAGAAGTAGGCAGAGGGAGAAGCAGGCTTCATGCAGGGAGCCCAATGTGGAACTCGATCTCAGAACCACAGGATCATGTCCTGAACCAAAGGCAGATGCTCAACTGCTGAGCCACCCAGGTGTCCCATCCTACACTACTGTTAATAAAAATATTAATTAGCAAAGTGGTCTATAACACATTGTCTTCTAGAAAACCAGAGAATGCAAAGTCTCATACATGTCTGTTCAATTTAACTTAGGCATAAAATATGCTTAATAAATAAAATACAATGTCCATAGCTTCGATGGCAGCTAATTTGTAGAATCCAACAAGGTCTTTTTAAATTTGCGCTTAAGGGGGATCCCTGGGTGGCGCAGCGGTTTGGCGCCTGCCTTTGGCCCAGGGCGCGATCCTGGAGACCCGGGATCGAATCCCACGTCGGGCTCCCAGTGCATGGAGCCTGCTTCTCCCTCTGCCTGTGTCTCTGCCTCATTCTCTCTCCCTCTCTCTGTGACTATCACAAATAAAAAAAAAAAAAAAATTTAAGAAAAAAATTTAAATTTGCGCTTAAAAGTAGACAAATGAATTATTACTTTTCCCACACATTTCACTGCACAGCTGACCAACACTTTCTGCTTCCCAAATAAAAGGAGAACAACTATTTTTTGTTTAAACAAACTACTTATAGACTTAAAATATTACTTTCTATAGTTGTAAAAGTTTTACAAATCCAAATATAAATGTCTTTTTTTTATGCTTATCTCCCTCTTTCATACACAGCAGAGCAAGGAATATAATAAATTTACATATACATCTATTTTCTTTTTTTTTTTTTTTTTTTTTAAATTTTTTTTTTATTGGTGTTCAATTTACTAACATACAGAATAACACCCAGTGCCCGTCACCCATTCACTCCCACCCCCCGCCCTCCTCCCCTTCTACCACCCCTAGTTCGTTTCCCAGAGTTAGCAGTCTTTATGTTCTGTCTCCCTTTCTGATATTTCCCACCCATTTCTTCTCCCTTCCCTTATTTTCCCTTTCACTATTATTTATATTCCCCAAATGAATGAGAACATATAATGTTTGTCCTTCTCCGACTGACTTACTTCACTCAGCATAATACCCTCCAGTTCCATCCACGTTGAAGCAAATGGTGGGTATTTGTCATTTCTAATGGCTGAGTAATATTCCATTGTATACATAAACCACATCTTCTTTATCCATTCATCTTTCGTTGGACACCGAGGCTCCTTCCACAGTTTGGCTATCGTGGCCATTGCTGCTAGAAACATCGGGGTGCAGGTGTCCCAGCGTTTCATTGCATTTGTATCTTTGGGGTAAATCCCCAACAGTGCAATTGCTGGGTCGTAGGGCAGGTCTATTTTTAACTGTTTGAGGAACCTCCACACAGTTTTCCAGAGTGGCTGCACCAGTTCACATTCCCACCAACAGTGTAAGAGGGTTCCCTTTTCTCCACATCCTCTCCAACATTTGTTGTTTCCTGCCTTGTTAATTTTTCCCATTCTCACTGGTGTGAGGTGGTATCTCATTGTGGTTTTGATTTGTATTTCCCTGATGGCAAGTGATGCAGAGCATTTTCTCATGTGCATGTTGGCCATGTCTATGTCTTCTTCTGTGAGATTTCTGTTCATGTCTTTTGCCCATTTCATGATTGGATTGTTTGTTTCTTTGGTGTTGAGTTTAATAAGTTCTTTATAGATCTTGGAAACTAGCCCTTTATCTGATATGTCATTTGCAAATATCTTCTCCCATTCTGTAGGTTGTCTTTGAGTTTTGTTGACTGTATCCTTTGCTGTGCAAAAGCTTCTTATGCTATATATCAAACGACTCTATCCTGGAATTTATTTAGTGCTCAATTGACTTAATGGACGATTAAAGTCTCCAGTCTAATTTATATTCTTAAAAGTCTATGTTTAGATGATTAACAATTTACTTTACAACAAAATTTTAGATAGTTGATGAAGCTACTGCATTTGGCATGCTATTAAAGGCCTGAATAAAATTGCATAGTTCTGTTTGTTTCTATCTACTATCTCGAAACTATTTAATTAGCCAATATCTTTTTGAATCCTTCTTTCATCTACTATATTTTCTTATTTATTTATTTATTTTTTAAATTTATTTTTTATTGGTGTTCAATTTACCAACATACAGAATAACCCCCAGTGCCCGTCACCCATTCACTACTATATTTTCTAATGGATCAGAAGTAAACCCATATCATTTCTAAGCTCAGTGTAAACATTAATAGATTTTTAAACTTTTGTTCCATTGAGTTTCTCAATTGTGTCTTTCTCTTTGAGTTCTGCATGAAATGCCTATCAATGCTTTCAATATACAGTGGGTGTGCTACACATGATTTGTTTAAGAAAAATGGATCTCATCCACCAAGAGGTCTTTGATGAATTAGCAGTCTCACCTGACAGTTCAATTAACCATATTGTCACTCTCAATATCATAGAGAATATCTCAAAACCATGTAACTCTATATTTATTCATAACCACTGACACTATGCGGTCCATACTAAAATTTCCACCTACACTAGCACCTGCTGAAATTATAGTTTCTAGATTCACTTCAGAAGTGAATCAGAAGTGAAGTGAATCCTTGATCAGATGTGTGTACCTGTTGTCTCAGAGCTAATAAAATTAATTCTTCAAGTATTCACTATGCTCACTATGCTTGCTCTTTTTGTTTGTTATTTTAATACAATTGACAGGTGGGACTCAGGAAATTATCAAGTTGTGTATCTATAATCAGGTCACTGACAGATGGGAAAAGAATGGAATCTCAGCTCCCACCATTGTTTTCTATGCTTTACCGTTTGTAGTCCTGAAATTTCTAGATGATTCTATTTTGACTGCTCTCATTCTAAGGCCTTAAAACCTAAAGGAAATGTTATCCAAAAATATGAAATATTCTTTAATTAAATATATATTATAAATTATAAATAATTCATAAATTATAATTTATAAATTTATAATATATAAAATTTATAATATATAATATATAATATATATTAACATATATTACATATAATATATATATAACCTCTAAGTTTACATTTGGAATCTGATCTAAAAGAATAATGTTAAAATTTCCCTAAGGAATAAAAATTCTAAAATCAGAATGATTTTTTTCAAGAAAGAAAAAAATAAAGATTTTAAGTCCAGAATCCTTTCTTTCAAGAAATAATTATGACAAAGGTAATTATTATTATCATTTATCATTGCTTTTTATTGTGAACTGTTCTCACCTGGAGTGTGGGCACTGAGATGGGTGGATTAAAAATCATACTATCCCAGAATCTTTTCTTTTTTTTATCAATATGCATATTCTAGCAGCCATCTCTAGCAAGGAATAGGCTTTTGTGAGCTCTTCCGTCCAGGATTGGGGAATACATTGGAGCTCTGCTTTGTCCTACAAAAACTGGGTGCTATATGAATCTTGAGTCACTTCAAAGAATATTTTTTTGGCCAACGTACTCAAAGATATATACTAAGTGTTTGTTTCATCATGTAGTTTTGTGTGTGACATCATGACTCACACATCATGAGTGTAGCACAGAGATTAGCAGAAGAACTAGGGTATTTATTTATTTATTTATTTATTTATTTATTTATTTTTAGAACTAGAGTTTAAATCCTGAATCTGCCACTTACAGGTTATGCAACTTAAGCTGTCTCTTAACCCTCTAGGCCTTTATAAAGTAAGGGGCTTTCTGACAAGTAAGTGAACTAGTTTATAAAACACCTGGACCCAATACCTGGGAATAGTGCTCAACAAATAGCAGGCATTTTTATTACATAAACAAGCAAAGAGATCCTCAAACTTATTAAAACAGCAGGTGTCTTTCTGCAGATGATGTGATTGAAAACCAGAATCCAAAGTTCTAGGGCTAGTTAGTTGGGTAGCAAGAACCAAAATCTAGATTCCCTTTGTACTAGTCCAGTATTTTAGCAGGGCAGACAGTCTTATCCTCACTAGTTCCTATGAGGAATTAATTTTTCCTTAATGCCCACCTGACTACTCTTTCAATCCTTTCTCACTAGGCCCCTGGGGAAATGAGTAACCTTTATGATTGATAAATGTGAAGAATAATGGGGCACTTGCCTTTCAGCCTTGATCTTCCCATCTTGGGATTTCTTCCTTCCTGCTTTCTCCATTGTGGGAAATTTCTCCCAGACCCAAGCTGTCCTGATGTAAATAAATTCTAGGGTTCAGAGTCAGCAAGGTTATTTGTTTTAAAAGTCTTAATTCTACAACTTGGCTTCTATCAATAATAAAGGGGATAAATATGTGTGTTCTCTGCCTGCAATTTTCTTCAATTTTGATTGAAGTGTTCAGAACTCACTTAGTAACAAGTAGTCTCTCAGAACTCCAATAGTGCTTTCTAAAATAAGTCACACAGCTTATCACTTAAGGAAGATTACCTATACTCTAAGAAACAACTCATTAATGAAGAGATGTACTCTAGAATACTACCAGTATGTAATTATTTTAAACCAAGTTCATGGGTAAAGTAAACCAGATAACAGTACTACATTTCATGATGGCCTCTTTTTCCCATTGTGGTTATTAAATATAGGAAGTGAATTGAACATTAAACTGGAAAAATATTTATTTGATAGAATACACACATGGCATATATATTATATATATATATATTTAGCCCAATGCTATGGCTAGAGGCATAGGTGACAGAACAGGAACTGTATAAGGAAAGTATAAATCTTTTAGATCCAATAAAATTATTATAAACCACCTAACTTTGTCATTCCAAGATCAGATTGTGCCATTTAACTTCATTTGATTCCGTGAAGCAAGGAACCTACAGGAAAGATGCCAAGAACAACAAATCTCCAGTGTATGTAACCTTTCCCCTCTAGGTTAGGACATTGTTCTGAGGTACTGAATCATATGAGTTTACAATCCATAATTCAGGGAAAGATATTACATGGGAATGAGTCAAAGGGGGTAATACTTATAGGAGAAAAATATTTTAAAATTGGATATCAAACAGAGTAAAATATTTGGAGAACTGTATAGAATTAGAACTTGTGATCCTGATCTTGTATACATTTGAGGAAGCTGATAGTCTAGGATGAGAATAAACACATTCTCAAAGAAAGAGATTTAACTTGAGTCAGTACAGCCCTTAAAATTTGGCTTGGAACACACAGCATGTACTTATTACCATCAACAATAAAAACAGGTAAGAGAAGCAGACAGAAAAGGAGGGAGGGTCAGAGGGGAAGGCAGTGTGGTGGAAAGAGGGAAAGAGATGGGGATAGAAATGGAAGTAGGGGTGGAAAGAGGAAGAGAAGGCAAAGGATAGGAAAAGAAAGAAAAGGGAAGGGAAAGGTATTCTTTAATTATTTTCCAGAAATCCCTTTTCCTCCGCTTATATAGGAATTATTAAACTGGCATCCTAATAAGCTACCAAGCTCTTAAGCTCATGATCAATCAATGCCATCTTGACCTGGGCCTCTTTGCCTTGGTGGGCCACATCTGACTCCCCAGGATTTCATCTCTTGCAAGATTATTAAGGTGGGTCACAAATAAATTTTGAATTATTGCTAAAACCAGTGTGATCTTTGACAATTATCCTAGAACTAATAAAGGTAATAGTTATACTAACTTTATGAATGCTTCTGAATAAATATGTTTATAGATATATGTGTATATCTACATATACACATCTATTTTTTTATCATGATTCTTAAACTGTGTGTGTATCTAGAAGTCCTGGTTCCACATATTTTGTAATATATATTTTGAAAATACATATTTACCACTTAGTTTTTTTTTTTTTGTATATTTCTTTATTGGAATTTGATTTGCCAACATATAGTATAACACCCAGTGCTCATCCTGTCAAGTGCTCCCCTAAGTGCCAGTCACCCAGTCACCACTTATGTTTTTTTTATTTTATTTTATTTTATTTTATTTTATTTTATTTTATTTTATTTTATTTTATTTTTTTGTTTTTTTTTTTTACCACTTATGTTTTAATTATCAGTTTAACACCTGGGTGTAATAATCACAAGTGTATCTTCTCCATAATTTAGAAAACTGATGATAAAGAGAACTGACCCAAGATACATTTTTCCTTTTCTTCTTGTCTCTCTTGAAATATAGATAATAGAGATATTAAGCATAAAAGTACAATCCAGCCTGAGGCTTAGAACATCTACATTTCTCGTTGCTTTCAGGTAAGATAGACTGCTATTATAAAATATTAATGGAAACATAATATAAAAGCATAAGTATCCACCAAAATGGTAGGATAGCTCTATTTGACAGAAATAGTTGTGGTGATTTTCAAGGAAGCCATCTCTACTCATTCTGGAAGAAGCATGAACTCTTTAGTCTAAAAGCTCCTGACCCACCTGAATGTAAAGGCACAGTGAAGGCCACCAATTACAGCTGAACAGTGGAAGAGAAATTTATGTACACAATTCTGGGAGAAATACTCTCGAGGAAGCATCACTGAAGGAGGAAAAAATGTTTTTCAGGTAATGACAGTTAAATCAGACACAAAATTGACCCAAATCCTTTTTCTCTGATCTAAATATGGGACTCAATTTCAGTCTCTTGATTCCAATGTAATTGATACATGTTCTATGCTAATCAAGAGTGTAAGAAGACCTCAACTTCAGAGTCTCAGGCCCTAAAGATCTCTGTTTCCAGTGGTTGTAAGAACACTTCATGCCATCAATATCTGTTTACCAAGTTTTACAATTTTATTTATTTTTTATTTATTTTTAATTTATTTTTATTTATTTATGATAGTCACAGAGAGAGAGAGAGAGGCAGAGACACAGGCAGAGGGAGAAGCAGGCTCCATGCAGAGAGCCCGACGTGGGATTCGATCCCGGGTCTCCAGGATCGCGCCCTGGGCCAAAGGCAGGTGCCAAACCGCTGCGCCACCCAGGGATCCCAAGTTTTACAATTTTAATCCACACATGAAAATTTGCAAATATTTGCCATTATTTCCTCATAAGAAACTAGGAAGTTCAAGGTAAACATGTTCTAAAACAAACTGTTAAAGGCAGAGGGTTTTCATGATCACTACCCAAAAGGGAGCAAGTGTCAATGAACAAGGGCTTTAGGGACAGTGTGTTGACCTGAAAATGTCTGCCTCTGATCACATGAGGGTCTCGATCGATTTGGCCATCCTGCTAGAGAACATGGAGCCAAAAAGCACTGCCAACAAAGTCATGTATGTCCAAGTCTTTTTGTGCTTGTGTGTGTATGTGTATGTCTTTAAAAAATACAAAGACAATGAATTTTTTAGAATGAACAGTCTTTCAACTTTTCTGTATAAATACTAAAGGCCATTTGGATGGTTGCCTGGGAAAGCTTGCACGCTGGTGGGAAGTGGGTATAGTCTGGCCTGTCACTGCAGCAAAGTTGGACAGATGGCTAGGGATTAAGCAAAAACAGTGCTTGATCATACAAGGAAACCAGGCGTGGAGTCAGGAGACCATTCTCCAGTTTGGATTTTGCCACTAAATAGTTGTGTGACTAAGATAAAAGCACATTTTCTCTGTGGGCCTCAGTTTCCTTTCCAGTAAAACGAAAAGGTTAAATTTAATGAGCCCATACACCTGTAAAATATGATGATTCTATCATTCTAGATATAATATGTGTTAAAATTTTTTATGGTGTTTGACTATGCTTTCCTTCCCTCTGTTCCTTTCCCAAGGTGCTTATCAAGATCCACTTAAGCCTAGCCAATGTCTGTTAA
This sequence comes from Canis aureus, assembly GCF_053574225.1. Lineage (NCBI taxonomy): Eukaryota > Metazoa > Chordata > Mammalia > Carnivora > Canidae > Canis > Canis aureus. The sequence goes on along the minus strand of NC_135640.1, from coordinate 29,926,162 downwards.
TGATATAGGCATATTTTAATTACATGTGGAAAATAAATCATTACATCATGAGAGATGCTCTTAGTTCTGGTACATTCTAATTATTAAATTGCCAAGAGTTACCAATGGGAAGCTTTACACCTAATTTATCTGCTTCCACAAGACACAGCCTTCAGCTAATGCTAGTTTATGTGTGAAAAGGGGCAGAAACAGAGGAAATACCCATAGGAGAGCTGAATTTTCTGCATGAGCTAATTTTCTGAGAAGAACCCACATACTCCAATCATTTTAACTCAGAGACCCCACCCCTCTTGTAAAACATGTACACCAGGTACACTAGTAAAATGAGCCTCAGCCCTCAGGCCAGACTGCTATAGCTTTTCACTGGATTCCAGCTCCTGACATCTGACGAATCACATGTCACAACTGAAAACACTACTGTCATTATAAGGTAATAAATAATAAGGTATGCACTAATGTTGACCATTCAATCTCTACCACTTATGAACCTTTCAAAAGAGTAAAATAATAAAAAGTCTGACACATTTTTTTTCAAGCAACATATTAACTCGGGTTTGGTTGGGCTGGGATCTGGACTTCTTCCAAGAGTTGGTGAAAAAGATTACTAATTCACACATTCTTTTCCTCATGTGAAGATCCAGAGATATCATCTGCTTATTTTTGAACGTGTAAAATAAAAAGAAAACACAAAGAAAGGAGAGGCAAGCTAATCGATGCAATCATCATACTCAGAAACTCAAGGGAACACCAAAGATGAAACATTTATGGTAACCAGGCACCAGAATATAACCTGATCACAGGGGCAGATAGAGGAGCAGAGACACCAGGATAAATTATCCTCAAGTGATGCAATTTTTTACAGGCTAAGAAGCAGTGTGGAGAATTTTTACTTAGTTCCTTAAACCTTAGGGTGAGTTTTTGTTGCTAAATCACTCTAAGTGATGAGATTTCAATGCAAAGTAGGAACATGTGGTTTTGTTTTGTTTTATTTTGTTTTTTCCCCTTCTCTAGATTTACTCTTGCCTGGAGGCAACACGGGTTGTAAAATAATGTATCTGAGAAACAAGTTTTAATAGTGCATGATTACTCTCAACTAATTTCTAGCAACCAGGTCATTTGCCAAGATCCCTACTTTTGACCCTTGCTCTAATTGCAGATAAAGGGAGTTGCTCACTGTTTCTCAAGCATTTTACCTCTACAAATGTTGCTGCACACCACGACGTGCACATGGTTCATTGATGTGATGAAGGATCCATGCTGACAGATTCTAGATCTCATTTGGATATTGAATTCTTTTTTTTTTTTTTAAGATTTTTAAATGTTATTTATTTGAGACAGTGAGAGAGAACATGAGTTAAGCAAGAGGGGCAGAGGAAAAGGAAGAACAAGAAGCAGACTCCTTTTCAGTCAGGAGCCGGATGTGGGGCTTAATCCCAGGACTTTGGGATCATGACCTGTGTGGAAGGCAGATGCTAAACTGACTGGTCACCCAGGCGCCCCTGGATATTGAATTCATTGTGATCTGTCAACTAAAGACTCAGAATGGTTGGAGAATGACCATTTGAGAGTTTAACTTATTTTCCTGAATGTAAGGTACGACTCCCATTCTGACAGCTGCTCAGGGTCCATGCAGAGGAATAGAAGCCATGACAATTAAAAAGAAAGAACTGGTTAAATAAGTATTAGTAATGGAACTGAAAAACAAAGAGAAGTATCAAATTGACAGAGCAAATAATAGTAACTGCAAGAATTCAGGGACAAAGAGAAGTTGAGATTGTTGGAACTTAGTAGCTGTAGGTGCCTGAGAGTCAGATCTCTTGAAGAGGGGTGCTGGTGTCCTGGTGGGGCTTGGAGGACCCTGAAGCCCAGGGCTAGACCCCTGAGGAGGGGGCACTGCTGCTCAGCAGAGCTTGTCTCTTTGGAGCAATGGGGAGGTAGGTGTTCTTCACTTCAGAGGGTGGAAGGAGAAGACTGGACCCAACTGCCATTGTCTGGGTGAGGATAACTGGACGGGAAGCAGTCTCCTTTTTTCTTGGCTGACTTTGTTTCCCTCTAGTGCCCCCTATTGACAGACTCTAACGGGAACAGTTCACAGAGGAGAAACTGTGGCTTTCAGAATCTCAGCAGGAAAATCTCTTAAAGCCAAGACTAGACTGGAAGATTTAAAACTAAGAGATGAGGATGTGGAGAAAGGGGAACCCTTCTGCACTGTGGGTGGGAATGTGAACTGGTGCAGCCACTCGGGAAAACTGTGTGTGGAGGTTCCTCAAAGAGTTAAAAATAGACCTGCCTTATGACCCAGCAATTGCACTGCTGGGGATTTACCCCAAAGATACAGATGCAGTGAAACGCCGGGACACCTGCACCCCGATGTTTCTAGCAGCAATGTCCACAATAGCCCAACTGTGGAAGGAGCCTCGGTGTCCATCGAAAGATGAATGGAAAAGAAGCTGTGGTTTATACATACAATGCAATATTCCTCAACCATTAGAAACGACAAATACCCACCATTTGCTTCAATGTGGATGGAACTGGAGGGTATTATGATGAGTGAAGTTTGTTGGAGAAGGACAAACATTATATGGTCTCATTCATTTGGGGAATATAAAAAATAGTGAAAGGGAATAAAAGGGAAAGGAGAAAAAATGAGTGGGAAATATCAGAAAGGGAGACAGAACATGAGAGACTCCTAACTCTGGGAAACGAACTAGGGGTGGTGGAAGGGGAGGTGGGCGGGGGGGTGGGGGTGAGTGGGTGACGACAGGCACTGAGGGGGGCACTTGGTGGGATGTGCACTGGGTGTTATTCTGTATGTTGGCAAACTGAACAATACAAAAATAAATTTATAAAAAAATAATAAAACCAAAAAAACAAATAAATAAAACTAAGAGATGATAGTTTAATAACCATCACAAACTGTACTTTTCTAAGTAAACTCTGTCTATGCTATACATTTGTCATTTTATACTCTCTGTAAAGTCATAAGTACATGTAATTGGTATGTCTGAAAAAAAAAATTTTCCTTAAAAAAAAAAAATACTTGGGTGCCTGGGTGGCTCAGTAGGTTGGTTAAGTGTCTGCCTTTGGCTCAGGTTATGATCCAGGGTCCTGGGATTGAGCCTCGCATCAGACTCCCTGCTCCCTCTGCCCCTCCCTCTGTATGCTCACTTGCTTGCTCGCTCTCTCTTTTTCTCAAATAAATAAAATAAAATAAATAAAATAAATGAGTGAATAAATTTTAAAAAGCCAATGAAACAAAACAAAACAAAACAAAACAAAACAAAATACTTTAGCCCTTTGCCATAACTCTGTCACCACCCCATAGCTATGTCACCAAAGAAACTATTTTATGAGTTTCAGGATAGATGCGTATTATAATGAATCCCTCCCTAATGAATTATACTATTATTTCAGTGTAAAAGAGGCCTGTTTCTAAAGCAAGACTGGCCCATTATTAAAAAACAAACGAATGAAATGAATGTATGACCTAAAATTAGTTGTCTTGTACAACTTTCCTATCTTCTGAATCCCTGTTACATGTTTCTCTAGGGCCTTAGACTTTTATCATCAGTAACTGATCTGGATGGATTTGTTAGGGTTTAATGGTGGTAAAAATAATAGCATCCCTCTTCCTCAGTAACATCTGAATCAATAGAAAAACAAGACAAAAGTATAAGCAAATGAGAGCAAATTGCCACATTTACTACTAAAATAATTATCCTTGGAGAAGAGGGCCTCTATCTGAAGCTAAGTGGTGCTCCTGATATTAAGTACAAAGTTAAACAGACTGATGTTCCCATAATCAATGATACTGGCTCACTGAAGTCCAAAACATATTTAGGAGGGAAGCAGGGCAGAACAAAAGCCCCCTAACAAGAAGGAGAGAAGGTGTAAGTATGCTGCTTTCCTTATGCAAACTCACTAATCAGACAAGAAAATTTCCATCCATTTGCCTGCTGGGCAGATGGAGCCTAGAAGGTCCACTCTGTTGGAACTCCCACCATGTGGAAATAAATACCAAGAGCTGAGGACAAGTCGTTTTCCTCATCCTGTCTCCACCCTGGACAGAATTCTGTGGAGACAGTGACAATGATTGTCTTACTATCAAATCTTCAATGCCTTGGTCAATATTTGACGATTAATAATAACTTCATAAACATCGGTTTATTCCTAGTTGATTGATTCTTAGATGGAAATTCATACTTAGAAAACTTAAATTCAAACTCTGGTCTGATACTAACTAGCAGTGTTACTTTTTGACAAGTCATTTGACATCTCTAGACCTCAATAACTCATCTGTCAGATGGAGTTATAAGCCTAACGCTAACTGGATTCTGGGATCCATTCCAGTTTTACAATTCTTGAGTCTTCTCTATGCTTCTCTAGTGTTGTGCAGAAACTATGGCTGACAAAATCAACCATGTAACCATGGAGCCTGTAGTATAAACAAATGCTAAAATAAACATGTTTAGTGGGCAGTCAGAATGACATGGGCTGATTCTACGGGTAGATTGCCCTTCATTTTCCATTCTCTTGGTATTTTATTCTTCCTGAAGATAAAACCAAAGATTAGAAAACAAGACTGTTATCCTAGTTCCTGCCTTCCACGTGTCTTTTGTACTTTAATAAAGTATTGGAAGTCCAGTGCAGTATCTTGGTGCAACCATATGATAATCAACATGGAATCCTATAAGTAGGTATGATTACCAAGGGAGATTGTGAGAAGAAGCAGTGGGGATTCATAGCAATGGCATAAAAAAGAGAGACTGGACACCTGAGCTCCACCCAAATCTTGCAACCAACTCTCTGTGGGAATTTATGGAAGTCATATAACCTCTCAGACAGGTTTCTCACTTATAAAATAGGAGGCTAGAGTGCAAATCTCTGTATCCTCTTTTAAGACCAATATTCAACAATTCAGGTTAATGCTCTGAAGAATTCAATGTATTTGTATACCTAAAGATTTGACAGCAGGATACACATTTTAAATCTTAAGATTTTTTTTTTTCTGATGAGATAAACAAAAGTAAAAGACTAAATGTGCCACTGTTTTTAGGTCTCACTGGGAATTAAATTTATAGAGAGCCATTTATGGGCAATTTGACATTAATTGTTAAAATTTGGACTATGTAGACTCTTTGTATCATGTAAAGTACTGAGTGATAGTCACCGCGAGTCTTTGGAACTGAACTGACTGGGCTTGGATTGTAATTTTTCCAATATGGCCTTGGACAGTTGATTTTGCCTCTTCATGGCCAGCTTATCGATCTATAATGAGGAATAAAATAGTAAGGATTATGATGATATCTACTCCATTGAGCGATTGAAATACACATGTTTTGAAAAACCTATAAATGTTCCAGGCATAAAGTAGCCATAATGAATACTATCTGCTACTGTTATTTCTATTATTATTATTTATTTTTATTTTTATTTTTATTATTTATTTTTGAAAAATAAAAAGGGAAGGGATTTTTTTAAGTCCAGAAACGCTGGTGAGGCTGGTCTGGAAGCCCTAGTGCTAGGGCGAGGGGTCAAGTGTTTGAGCCAAGGACAGACCCTGAGGGTGGAAGGGCAGGGTATGGGGTCACGCCAGTTGGGCAGGGCCTTCGGCGCATCCATCAGTAGCAGCAGGAACTGGACAGCTGCTCCCACGGGCACTCCTGTGGCTGTCCTGAGGCAGAGAGGCAGGAAGTCCTGGATGGAGCCCTCCCCTGGGCTGGCCAGAGCAGGCCCACAGGGAACATGGCTGTGACCCCCCGGAGTCTCTGCTGGGTGGGTGGCCAGGCCCCAGTGAGTCCAGGCAAGAGGCAGCAGAAGAGGTTTTAGAAACTAATGGCAAGGCTCTGGTGCAGGGTCCTCAAGCCACTGGCAGCAGGAACCCCAAGGTGTGTCAGCAGAGTGCAGAGCCTGTCTCAAGTCCCCAGGTCGGAAGGTCCAAGGTTCAGTAACAGTTATTACTGTTATTGGTAAATATGTGAACATGTTCAGGGAATACATGTTTAAGGATTTTCATTCAATAGAGCCTTCAAGGCAAATAGTAAGAAGTCAGCTAATAGTGATTAATTTGTATTAAAAGAGAAATTAAAATGGGAAAGTAAGAGAGGATAGATCACAAATAGATGATATTAACTCTCACAAAGCCAGCCAAGTGTGGCATAACTGCAGAGAGAAAGGGATGAGGATACCACTGAGAAAATTATGGAAACACTCTGAGAAACACTTGGGGGAATGAGTAGATAATTCTGTCCACGTGTAGGAAAATGACACCTTAGAACAGAATGTTGGGTGCCAGAAATAGAGAGAAAGGTCAGAGGACATTGATTTATTTGTGCAATATTCTTACTCCGAAATGTCCTGGAAAGATTATTTCTTAGCCCATGACAAGCAACATTATCTCAGTATCTTTCCTGAAAATCAGGTTGGAAGGTAAAGAAGTCAAACCCAACAAGAAAGGGTCCTGCAAACACCAGTGATTATAACATACCATGAACTAAGAAATATAGTTTTTCCAAGCCCCTCCTCCATAAAAGCATAAAGAGGAAAGCTAATTACTTATAATACAGCCATACTTTTTTAACGGGCCTTGGCGATGAGGTTGTGTGAGGTCCATGCATATTGACCTGATTTCCAAGACATGATGCAAGAGAAAACAAAACACAAGGCACAAAAGTGTAGTTAATTCACATTATATGAAGGAGGATGAGAAAAATTCAAACACTTATAAATTTCTAAATATTCATAAATATGTATGAAAATGCATAAAGTTCTGGAGAGATACACAGCAAACCAGAATGTTGTTTGCAACTGAGAAACAAGGGTTTTAGAAGTAAATGTAGTGGGACGTGAGAGGGGGATAGGAGTATTAATTTACTTGTCTTTACCAGTATGTGTGAGTTTATTTCAGTGCAAACACTTTTATGAATTATTTACAAAATAAAATTCATTATTAAGGAATAATTTAAAATAAGAATTCCAGTTGCCTATGGAATTGAGTTTATGTTGGTGTGCTTACTCTCCTTCTAGACTTTACTTGATGAGGGAGTTGATTTTATTACATACTTTCCTGGAGTCCCCGCTAGTTTCAGCCAATTGTGTGAATAGGTCAGATTCTGTGGAGGGCCCCATGGACAGTATCTTTATTTTTTTTTTAATTGCCTTCTAAATTTTCAAGTTGGAAGTAGGAATTCCAGCATCATTGCTATAAAGTATTATGTAATGCCTGAAAGAAGTTGTAAATTGTGCTAATCATTGCTAAATCTATGTAGAACTGCCATGATGGTGATTTTTTCTGATGAAAAATCTATCATCCAAAACTTGATTCATGCATCCACTCCACCTTCCATCCCTTCATCTTTAATAAGTGCCCACTGCATGCACAGTAGACAGAATATGATATATCGTGCCATGGAGTGGATAATGCCTGCATTAACATATCGACCAAGTATCTGACATCTCAAAGCCCTGCCTATATCCTGACTACCCCCGATCCTCATCGTGAATATTGGCTGAGATCTCTGGGGTCATTTCATTTCTAACAATACTCCTCCCCCTCTGCCAGTGTTCAAATCTAGGGCAAGGTGTCCAAAGCAGAACCAGAGGACACTTAACTTCACTTAAGAAGTTAAATATCTGGGACAAAGCTCATTTACCACCAAATTTTAAAGACCTTGGTTATCTATTTCTGATGAGAAGGGCAACTCTAGCTTTAAGAAACCATTTATTTATGCTGAATGTTGATTTACTGATAGGAAACTTTGGTACTAAATTATTCAAAATTTTTTTTCCTGGCAAATAACAGGAAGAGAATTGATGAATCTTTTCCTTCCTAAATTATTTGCCTTTTAAGGAGACCACAGACTCTCAATTTTTTTCATTGCAGAAGTTAATAGGATAGAATCGCCTTCCGAAAACTCAATAAATAATTTCATAAAAGACCTATAAGTTATTCATGGTTGTGTCTTAAGCATGAGTGCAAAGGAATAATTGGAAGATGGCAGAAGTAGGTGGGCATCAGATACAGAAAAGAGAGAATGAGGAGATTGACTATATGTAGAATAGTCAAGAAATAGGTTTAGTCTGAGAAAACGCTCAGACTAAACCTGAGACTGCTAAGCATTAGGAGTTCTTATTTGCTTAATCATTTGTTTTCTTTTGTATTTCTAGAATTTGAAAATAAAAAGATATTTGCTTTTTGAAAACTCAAAGCCTTTCTTCCAATCTGTCCCTGGATTTTTGTTTTCCCAGTCTTTCTCTTTCAATGAACAAGTATTTATTACACATAAATATCATATCAGGCACAGAAATATATGGGGAGAACAAGATAAAATCATGTCATAACTGATAACATACTGTGACATCATCGTTTTCTGTGACACTCAGCAGGTCAATGGTGGATATTAAGGAGACAGATTATGGTTAGTTCAAGACTATTAACATAAAACAGTACATAGACAAAGGTCAAAGTTTTGTGATATGAAGACCTCCAAAATGCTAACTTTCCCTCAAATGTTTTTTTCAGACAGAGATGCAAGGCTTTTAAAAAGAACATGCAAAAGACTATTATTTTGATTTGATAATTGATCAAACATTTGTCTGTTAAGGATCTGCTTTGCACATGAGCTTATGGGGGCTGAAGGGATTATTTGGAAACAATTTTTGCTTTCTAGGAGCAACCTGAGCCAATTGATACAGATATGTTCGATTCTTCTATGCAAAGCATGGAAAGCCATTCATTCTGGGGATATGAAACTTTCTGGAATCCTTTGCCCTGCTTTATTTTTTGTCCCTAATAATCTTGTAGAATATTCTTTTTCCCTAAAAATTTTATTTTCTTAAAAAGCCTTTGAGAGTTTTTGTACTTTGCCTAGAGTTTGGATGGAAATAGCAAACAAATTGAGACATCAAGAAAACATACCTTTTATTGTCACATTTCTTTCGGTTTGTTCATGGAGCTTTCTCAGAATGGTTTTTCATTCCACTTTTCCTTACTTTAGATTCTTTCTGTCTTTTAAATGCTCTCTGCTGTCCAAAGACCATAAGAATAAATTCTTTCTTTCTATATGCTCTGTGAATGGAGGCATTGCAATGAGAAACACCAGACACAAAAATGGCTCTCTAACTATGGGAGCTTCAGGATGTTCCCTAACCTCTCTAAGCTTTAGCTCATTTTTATGAAAAATGGGGTTAATAATACCTGCCTCGAAGAGTGGTGGTAAGGATTAGAAAATGAGTGCCTGTACCAGGCCTGTACCCCAAAGTTAAACCAATCAACGAGGCAATTTGGCGACAGCTGATGGAATAATGAAGACCAAACTGTTGTTAAGTATTAGCTAATTAAAAAGAAAATATTAGCTAATTTAGAAAGAATATAGTGGTATGAGCATGTGTGTATGTACATGTATATATATATTATATACTCCTCCAAATTACCACATGACCAAATGCATATTCTGAATATATTTGTGTTAATCAAGATTAATTTAATTATAGAGAACAGAATCCCCTTTAGCCACTTAAGAAGATTAAAACAAAGAATTTATTATAGAGATGCAAGAGGCATGGCTAGACCTCACAAGGCCAATGGAACCAGAAATATCAGAAATGGTCTTTCTTCCTCTTCCCTTCCCCTACCCCCTTCCCCCCATCCCACCCACCCTATACTCTCATGATTTCTTCTATGCTTTGATATGTGTTTTCTTCATTTTCTTCCCTATCAAAAGGTAGAGTTTTTCTTCTATTGTAACAAGGTCCAATCCAACCCATTTATCTCTCTGCCTGGAATGTTGGAATTCTTTTTTCCTTTCCCATCTGCACCCATAACTTCAAATACTAAATTCTACTTTGCTTTTAGGTCCAGTTCAGATTTTATCTTCCCCATATAGTTTCACCTGATTGCCCAGCTAGAAGTAACCTTAAACTTTTATGACTTTTCAGTGCACTTTATCTTTCATCTCCTATAGCTGACATCATTTTTATATTAAAAGTGCATCCTGGCTCTCTTCCTGGAAATCAGACGCTGACCATGTCTTACATGTGTTTGGATCTTGCAAAGTAAAAACTGACCACTGATCTACTTTGTTGGAATTGTTCTGTGTGACCTTCACAGACTTTGCTAGACCCAATGAGTGGAGGTCAAAGAGAGAGATTTCAGCTCAATAAGTAGGAAAAAATAAAATCCTGAACTAACTGCAAGTCCTGCCTTCCAAAGTGCCCTCTGAGAAGCAAGTAGGAGCCTTAAAATAAGAAGGCATATTAATTAAGGTGCTTATGTCTACAAGTAACAGAATAGCTAATTAAAAGTGGCTTATAACCACCTGGTTTATAATTTTACTAAAAATAAATTTCTGTGGTAGTGGTTTGCCAGGATTAATCTGATAGCAGTATGATATCATTAAGGATCAATATTTTTGCTTTTGTTCATCTTCGCCATCTTTGATAAGTGGGAGAAATTCTAAGTTTATTCCCTTCTAAGTTCAAGACAGTTTCCATAGTGCCAAATATCACATACAAACAAAATGGCTGACCAAAAAAGATACCAGACTCACAGATGATCTGTGCTTTAGTTCTACTGTCTAGCTCTGGGCTACATGTCCATGCCTAACTTCAGCACTGGCAGAAGAATTGAGACATCTAGGATTTACCCCCTGGATCTGGAGAAGTCATTTATATATCAGAACTCCACCAGCAGATAGAAAGTAGTAGGAGGGTGACACTGGGATATTTGAACTGAATGTGTCTTTTTCAGAGAGGTTCAATAATAGTGCCTGACTATCCCCTCTCTATGTAGCAGAAGGCATCTAACCATTGGGTGACAGAGGGTGGAGGATATAACCTTTAAGACTCTTTTGAAACTTCAATTTTTATGACTAAATGAGCAGGTCAGCTAGCAGGTATGCGTTTATGATTCAGGTTCTCTATAATTCTGTTTTCAGGGTGTGTCTTAGACTTCTTTCTTAAGCCAGGTTTTTATATAGACTTTTTTTTTTTTTTTTTTTTTTTTTTTTTTTTAAGTTCAGTGACTCCTATCTCTCTCCTTTCTGCTCAGGCAGCATGGTAGTAGAGACCTGGGATAGACTTAAGAACTTTCTACTACCTAGCTGTGGGGCCTGTTTATATCACCTCCTTTCTTTTGCTTTGCTTTTCTTGTATATAAATTTAGAACTCAGTAGTTTACAAAACATATTCCAATCCAGTGTTCTTTGATCTACAAGGGTCATTCCAATGCATAATTTTCTGGCCCCATGACTTCCACCAGCAAGAGTTATAAACTAATGTGGACTAGGACATGATTGCCACCTTATCAAAAGTGAAGACAACACTCAAAATCCATACGATTGTGTTCTGAACAAGTGCTGTACCTAACAAGATGTTCTATCTAATCAGATCTGACATTGGGTGGGGCTGGCAAAGGGGAGGGAGAGAGGAAAGAAATCAGAATCAATGTTCTATCCTCAGACATAAAGACTTTGCCATGTTCCCAGGACAGTCTGTGTCTTTATGTTATATAAACCATTAGTCTTTTAGATATGTAAATATGAAGCAAGTTTCTATTATAAAGTTCTTTGATTTTTGAGAAAATAAATTCTTATGCTTAATCAAATAATATCACTAGAATTATTGTTTTAT